>NC_077230.1:411839408-411889408 GCF_027887165.1 Monodelphis domestica | reverse complement strand
ATTACAGAATCGTAGCATCTCAAGGCATCATCTGCCTAAGATCTCAGATATCACCTAGTTTAAATCTTGCCTAAACATAATACCCCACAACTAGAGGTATGCCAAAGTAGATAAACCCATTAACTCCCAAGGCAACCCATTTCCCTTTGGGACAGCTTTAATTGTTAGGAAAAAAAAAATTCTTCTCTCTAAGCCTAAATCAGCCTTTCTGCAATTTGGAGCCATTATTCCCAATGAGTTCTCTCTAGGGCCAAGAAGAGCAAGTCTAATCTCTTTCTGACAGGCTTGGCATGTACTTCATATGCCTGAAGTTAGTGTCATGTTCTCTTCTCCCAGCCAAGTCTCCCCTAAGTCAACATTCCTAGTTCCTTCAACTGTTCCTCCTATGGCATGGATCCAAGTCATCATGGCGGTCTCCTTCTCTTGATGCTCTCCAAAAGGTCAATGTCTTTCCTATAAACCAAAGCTAGAATGGGACATAACATCAAAGATGTGGTCTGACCAGGGCAAAATACAGGGAGATGAGTGCCTCCCTAGATATCCTATGTTCTAATGTAGTTGACAACTATGGGATGAATTAGCAAAGAGTGTTTGGACTCAGGCGAATCACATAATCTCCCAAGCTCTCAGTTTTTCCATCACTGGAGAAACAGTATATTGTCATCAAAAGATATCTAGGTTCAGCTAGGTGGCTCAGTGGGTAGAGAGCCAGGCCTAGAGATGAGAGGTCCTGGGTTCGAATTTGGCCTCAGACACTTTCTACCTGTGTGACCTGGGAAAGTCACTTGACTCCCATTGCATAGCCCTTATCTCTCTTCTGCCTTTGAACCAATATACAGTATTGATTCTAAGAAGGTTAGGGTTTAAAAAATAGATGTCTAAATTTGGATTCAGATAATCCGGGTTCAAATAGAGCTGTGCTGTGCTAAGGCTTCTCCTTAGCCAAGTGGGTTTAAATCCTACTTACTTAATACATGTGTGTTCTTGATTCTCATTAGGCTTCCCAGATCTCAGTTTCCCCATCAGTCAAATGGTACTAGAATAATCCACTATACCCTTTCCTTCTCTCACCCACCACAACTAGCCTAGCCCTAAGGATGGTGCAGCAATAAATGAGATAGTATCTATGAAATACTCAGAACCTCTTTGGAAGGAAACTACTATTATAAACTGAAAATCTTATTATTCAGTGTTGACATGTTGGGAGGGAGGGGGAGAATTTTACAGGGCTCTTTATTCATTTGCTCTTTTTGCATAGAAGTAAAAAAAAACTCTGAGCTCAGATTTCAATAGCGATATGGAAGATGGACATTTTCTTGCATCTGCCTCCAAACCAAACTCCAGTCCTGATGAGGTTCATCTCATCTTACGAGGCCATGTTTGTAGGGGGAGTAAATGGGACATGTGGGGAGGGGAGAAACAGTTTCTTTGCACATCTAGAGGAGAGGGCAGAGAGGGCTCATCCTAGCAAATAAGAAACTCAGATTGGAGGTGAGCCTGATCTAGGGGTGAGCTGGAGCCAGTTCATATCACGTGAGAGCCAACTTGAATTTTCAGTATAAGAATTTATACCTTGGAAATCATCAAGAATTAGATTCATTGTTTTCCTGGTGGACTGGGCTTGAGAAAGTGATAGAAAAATATTAACAATGTAAAATAATCTTAAAAGTATATTGTGTGGAGATTATTTCCCCTTCCCCAAAAAGCTAATGGTTAAATGTTTACCACAGCACACTCTTGGTCTGATCTCTTTCCTTTTATAGCTCCATCTTCTTCTAGAATCCTGACTATCAGTGTCTCCTGGGTCCCGAGATTATTGAATGATATCATGATATCATGATATGATAAAATGATATCATGAACAGAGAACTAACTTTGAATATTCAGGATATCAGGATATATCAGGATATATCCAGATAATATCAGGATATTCTGCCTCTGACAATTTATAGGTCCAGTTCCTATCTGAAGCCTCTTAGAGCTCTAGACTTCTATCGCCTGAGGGAGGGATCAAATAATGAAGGATAGAAACCAAACAAACAATTGCTTGGATTTATCTGGTGCCTAAAACTTTGGAGAGTACTTGATAGAAATAAATGACTTCCTTTGATCTTCACACCTTTGTGAGGAAGGTGTTATTATTATTCCCATTTTATAGAGGAGGAAACTGGAGCAGATGGAAGCTAAATGACTTGCTCAGGGACATAAAGCTAATATCTATCTAAGGCTGGATTTGAACTAATTCACTCTGACTCCAGCACCAACATGCTGTCTATCCACTCCACCATACTGCCTTCATAATTCTAGAGGCTAAAGAGTGAGTCTAGATTTAGATTTTTTTTTACCAATATCTTCTGCATTTCTCTTAAATTGGTAAAAATCTAAACCTAGCATCACTTTTCAGAATGGAAGATCCTTGAAGTCAGGAATTCTTGCTGACTTCCTTTCCTCCTCCTCCTCTTCCTCCTCCTCCTCCTCCTTCTTTCTCTCACTCTTTGCTTTGTCTCAGTATCAGTTCTAAGATGTAAGAGCAGCAAGGGCTAGGCAATGGGGATTAAGTGACTTCTCTAGAGGCACATTGCTAGGAAATATCTGAGGTCAAATTTGAACCCAGGTCTTCCTGACCCTAGGTGTGGTACTTTATTCACTGTGCTGCCTAGCTTCCCCCTGGACTCCATCTTTCTGTTTGTATTTGTATTCCTAGAACTTAGCACATAATATGTGCTTGACACATAGTAGGTGCTTAAAAATGTTTACTGAGGGGCAGCTGGGTAGCTCAGTGGATTGAGAGCTAGCCCTAGAGACGGGAGGTCCTAGGTTCAAATCTAGCCTCAGACACTTCCCAGCTGTGTGACCCTGGGCAAGTCACTTGACCCCCATTGCCTAGCCCTTACCACTCTTCTGCCTTGGAGCCAATACACAGTATTGACTCCAAGACGGAAGGTAAGGGTTTTCAAAAAAAAATGTTTACTGACTCTAGTATGGCAAAAATTAGGTATAGATCAATATCTCACACCCTATACCAAGATAAGGTCAACATGGGTATATGATTTAAATAAGGAATGATATATAAGTAAATTGGGAGAATGTAGAATAGTTTACCTGTCAGATCTATGGAAAAGGGAAGACTTTATGACCAAAGAAGAGATAGAGAACATTACAAGATGTAAAATGAATAATTTATATTATATTAAATTGAAAAGTTATTGTACAAGTGAAATCAATGCAGTCAAGATCAGAAGTGAAACAACAAAGTGGGGAAATTTTTACAACAAATTTCTCTGACAAAGATCTCATTTCTCAAATATAAAGAGAATTGAGTCAAATTTATAAGAATCCAAGTTATTCCCCAATTGATAAATGGTTAAAGGATATGAATAGGCAGTTTCAGATGAAATAAAGGCTATCAATAATGATGTAAAAATGCTATAAATATCTCTTGATTAAATAAAAGCAAATTAAAACAACTCTAAGATACCACCTTACACCTACCAGATTGGCCAATATGACAGTAAAGGAAAATAATATATGTTGGAAGGAATGTGGCAAAATTGGGATACTAATGCATTGCTGGTGAAGTTGTGAATTGATTCAACCATTCTGGAGGGCAATTTGGAATTATTCCCAAAGGGTTATGAAAGAATGCATAACTTTTGATCCAGCAATACCACTACTGGAAATATATATCAAAGAGATTTAAAAAAATGGGAAAGGACCTGTTTGCACAAAAATGTTTTTAGCTGCACTTTTTGTGGTGGCAAAGAATTGGAAACTAAAGGGATGCTTTTCAATTGGAGAATGGCTGAACAAAATGTGGTGTGTGATAGTGATGGAAGATGCTATAAGGAATGATGAACAGGATGATTTCAGAGAACTGGGAAGACCTAAGTGAACTGATGCAGAGTGAAATAAGCAGAACCAGGAGAACATTGTACACAGTAACTGAAATGTTACAGAACGATCAAATTTGATAGACTCTGCTACTAACAGAAATAAAATAATCCAAGGACAATTCTGAGGAGCCTATGAAAAAGAATGCTCTTCATCTCCAGAGAAAGAACTGTTGGAGTATAAATGCAGACGAAAGCATATGATTTATCAATTGCTTATTTGGCTTTATGATTTGAAGTTTCTATTTTATAAGATTATTTATTTACAAAAATGAAAAAGATGGAAATATGTTTTGCTTGATAATACATGAACAACACAGATTGAATTGCTCGTCCACTATGGGAGGGGGAAGGAAGAAGGGCGAGAGACAACCTGAATAACTTTGAAAAACTTATATAGAAATTTGTTATTAAAATAAAATAATGATTTAACAAAAAAGGAAAACAAAGGTTTATTGATTGACCTATTGACACTTAGGTCACTTTGACTGAGTAACTTAATCTTTCAATTCTCAGACAACAATATAAACTGTTAGCAACCTCTATGAGTAGAAGGAGTTTTCTTTAACCAATGAAATCACAGTACTATGCCCTGTTCCTAATGAAATTTATATAACACTTTATGGTTTATGAATCTCTCTCTCCATATAATGTGTTTGTATATATATATGTATATATATATATTCAAAAGTACAACCCTTTTTCTATATTCTGATGTTATCTTTTGACCTTCTAAAAACATAATGGCAAGAGAAAACTTGAAGATGATAGACATTTTTTCCTTTAAATTTTCGGGGGGATGTTATCCATTTGGGAACCCTTTCTGGAATTTTTTTGTGGAAACCAGTTTTTGCTCCTCTACTAGTCCTACTCATCTGAGCTTTGGACAACTAGGGATACATTTTTCAACCCCCACCTCTTTTCCTTAGGACTTTAAAGGTGGAGAGACTTATGGTTTGCTTATCCTAAATTATCTCCACTGAATTAAGAGGAGTTGAAGTTACTTCAAATGAGAAAATCGATGTCAACAAACCACTACATTGGTGATCAAATAGCTTTCTCCCGTGCCTGGTATATAATTTCATCCCTTTCTTTGCTTCTTTACACCACCCCCTCCCTTCCTCCATCCAGCCCCTACTTCCTCCACCAACCCAAACTTAAATTAGAGATGGCAAGTGCTGCAGGAGGCCTAAATACTCTTGACTTCCAAGGGAAAACACGAAGAAACTCATTGACAGTCCCCACTTGGCCATTTTAAATCTCATAACAGTCAACAGGTTCATGGGATAGAGGCATAAAAGTGACCCAACTAGATCATGGTGATGGAATGCTGCTGTGACCAGCTGCCAGTTTCACACTGTACTTAATTCAAGTCCAATTCCATAAGGGACCTGTAAAAAAAGAAGACTCTTTCCATAGGAAATACTCAGAGAAGTTGGCCTTTAATTCTGAGACAGGATGGTCCTTGTTAGGCTTGGCATTAGCATTACATGACATCTCCTTCTGAACTAGCTTAATCTTGGCCCTATAAAAACTAGTTTAGTGAAGGGATACAAATTGGTGAGCTTAGCCTAAGAATTCATTATTCCAGAACTAAGTAACTTGGGTTTTTCTTTTGAAAGCCAGTTTCCTGGATGCTTTTTGCCTTTCATGAAGCCAAATATAGCTAGGACATTGGATGTCTCTAATCAAAACACTCTTGCAAGCACCTTTTTTTTTTAAAGAAAGGGGGTTGCTTATAAAAATATCATGGGTTCCATCTGAACTGTAAACCTTTCCTAATAATTCTTTAGAAAATGCATCCACTGTAAAGGATTCCTAGGGAGACTTCTTCTCCTAGCAAAAATATGGTAGCTGATGTTGTTTCACCGGGATCCAGGGGTGAGGGACAGAGTTCTCTGAGAACATGGAAAATATTAAACATTTGCTCTTTTTCTCCCAAGAAATCAATCAGGAAACCTGTTTAGTTTTCTCTATCCCTCTTTCTAGAATTATTTTACATTTTTCCTTTTCACAATTCTCTGTTGTTCTCTCCCTGGTATGATAATTACACCTTGGGTGTTGTATTCTATGTTCTTTCTCCCTAACTCACATGAAGTAGACCTCCATACTTGTAATACACTCCCTCTTTATTTCTACCCCATAGAAATTATAGGTTCCTTCAAAATGCTATTTAGGTGCCACTTCCCATATGATATTGTCCTCAAATCACTTACATATCAGCACAATCTTCTGGAAATTACTTTGTATGTATTTTGCTTTTGTTTATATACATACATATATATATATATAATTCTATCTCTACTATTATCGATCTATCTATCTATCTATCTATCTATCTATCTGTCTGTCTGTCTGTCTGTCTGTCTGTCTGTCTGTCTGTCTGTCTTTCTGTCCGTCTGTCCATCCGTCTGTCCGTCCTTCCATCTGTCTATCCATCTATCTTTCTATCTATTTATCTCTCTATCTCTATCTCTCTATCCATCCATCTATCTATCTATCTCTCTGTCTGTCCATCTGTCTGTCTGTTCTTCCATTCGTCCATCAATCTATCCATCTATCTTTCTATTTATCTCTCTCCATCTCTCTCTATCCATCCATCCATCCATCCATCTATCTATCCATTCATCTTTTTCTATCTATCCATTCATCTTTTTCTATCCATCCATCCATCCATCTATCTATCTATCTATCTATCTATCTATCTATCTATCTATCTATCTATCTATCTATCTATCCATTGATCTGTTATCTGTTCATCTATATGGCCTCCTTCTCTCCCCCCTTTCTCTCCTTCCCTTCCCCCTTTCCTCCCTCTCTGTCTCTGTCTCTTTCCATACCATAAGTAGAATACAAGTTCCCTGAGCATAGTTTACAATTTTTTTTTTTACCCCTTAAAGCTCCAGTAATATGTGAATTATTTGGGACAAACAACAATTCTGATATGCTTCCATATGAAAAAGAAAAACAATTATAGCATTGGTCATATCTATCTATCTATCTATCTATCTATCTATCTATCTATCTATCTATCTATCTATCTATCTATCTATCTATCTATCTATCTAGTGATAGACTCAGAATGTCTGACCTTGACCAGATGAAATCGGATCAAGTTGATTTTGCCCACTGACTTCTTCATTAGTATTCTGTCAGCTGGGTACTCCTCACATCTTTCATTGCTCTTTGTTGTTGTTGTGCTTTTTGTTGTTGTTTTTTTGACCTTCAAGAATGCATATTATTTAAAAGGAAATATGTAAAAGTGGCAGCTCTTAAAGAGCATACTTCAATGACTTGTTAGAGATTCAGCAGAGGCTGTTGTTGTAGTCAAGTGTCTTAAGGATCATTCAAGCCTGCAGCAGAACAGGGTCAGTTGCACTGAAAAAGAAGGGAAAATGTCTTTGAAAATGAAGAGCATCCAAAACTGATAGTCTGTTGCTACAAACATCTAAATTAACTCTCAGAAGTCAAGCAAAGACTTTGAGAAAGACTTGACATCTGGAAGGACTGTTACTAGTTCCTCTACAGTACAATGCAAGCTTTTTAAAGTTGAAAGAACATCAAGAAAAAGTAAAAAAGGAAGAAAAAAGAGCTATTAATTGCTACTTTTAAGGAAAAAAACCTCTTGTCATGGGCAAGATAGTACAAAGCCTAGAGTATTGAAGATTGGGAAAATGTAGTTTTTACTGATTAAACTCATTTTTATCATTCAAGACTACACCAAAACCATTATCAGAAAAAGTTGATAAACCTGTAAGATGTTATCCTTCACAGCCTGCAAAATATATACCACCTCCCAAATAATTTTTTTTGTTTTTTGTTTTTCTTCCAGTGGACCTGGACATCTTGTCTACATTAAGGAAATGATGAATTCTAGTAAATAGGTTGCTATACTGAGAAGCGAAGTTATTCTAGAAAATATTCTAAACATTACAACATCACAAGATAATTCATAGATGGTCAAGAATTTATCCAAGAGACGGAACTAAAAATACTTCAGTCACCTGAGAACTATTTGATTTAAACCCCATTGAAAACCTATAGGTCATAGAGCTAGAAAAGTGGATTGTTTTTCCAAAATACACTTACTGTGCAATGGGATATATGTTTTCATGATGGAGAATTAAAGAAAATATGTCAGAATCTGTTGAACTCAATTGTGTAAAACAAGTGACTACAGCAAAAGGGCATATTACATATTAAAAGTATTTCTGAAGATGTAAAAAAGTATAATGTTTATTATACGTCAATAAATGTAATTATTTTACTTTGTCCCAGGTGCACACAAATGGATCACAATGCTCAAAGCAGAGTAGGAACTTAACAAATGTTTGCTGAATTGAATTAAATTGAATGTTTGGAGGGCAACTTTGATCAAGGAAGTAGATGAGCTACTATAATAATAATGTTTCATATCTGTAGAGTGCTTTTAGGTTTGCTAAGAAGCAGATATGTTTTTATGTACATATGTGTGTATGTAGACAAACAGATAGACTGACAGACAGATGGAAAGACAGACAAACAAATAGAGACAGAGACTGACAGACAGACAGACAGATAGACATATAGACATAGACATAGATAGATAGACAGACAGATAGGCAGATATTGCTGTTCAGTCATTTAGTGATGTCCAACCCTATGGACCAGCCCACCAGCCCCTTCTCTCCACTCTCTCTTGAAGTCAGTCCAGTTTTATGTTTATTGTTTCCATGATACCATCCATCCATTTTATCTTCTGCTGTCCCCTTCATTTGTCTTCAATCTTTCCCCAAATCGGGCTCTTCTCCACTGAGCCTGTCTTCTCATTATGTGGCCAAAGTATTTTGACTTCAGCTTTAGTATTTGATCATCCAGTGAATAGTCAGAGTTAATCTCTTTACATATTAATTGATTTGATCTCCTTACTGTCCAAGGGACTCTCAAAAGTCTTCTCCAGCATCACAGTTTGAAGGCATCAATTCTGTGCTCAGTTTTACACACACATACACAATTTGAATAACACCATGAGGTATGTACTCTGGATACCCACTTTATAGGTGAGAAAAGTGAGGCTCGTGTGAAGAAACGTACCAGTACTCATGCCAGGCAGGATTAGAACCCAGGACTTATTTACTATTAATTCAGCATTTTGTTCACTACACTATGCAGCTAAATAAGCCAGTTGGCCCCAACAACACTCCCACCCCACTCTAAATGCATTCCCTTTCCTGCCTTGGAGGGATCTTATAGGCAGCACTAAGGGGGAAAAGTTAGTGAATGAAATCGTTTTGTTGGATGACCCTATTAAGTGTAACAGATCCATGCTTGTGCCGCCGGAGGGGGATGATTGATACTAAGGAGCGGAGTCTGTTTTAAAACACACACACCAAACAAAGACACTCTTCATTCTGGGACTTCTCCTCTCCTCCCAGTCTGGGCTCCAGACTCCTCACGCACTCCTGTTTGTGTTGGCAAAGTTGAGCTCCTTACTCGCGGTTTCCCTAAGTCTATTTATTTATGTGATTCTTAATATATTGTAATATGGTCTCCTCCCCAGGTGATCTGTGTTCTGAATAGGACCTTTACTCAAGGCCTCAGGATTCCAATAAGATCTAAGAAGGATGCCGCTATGCCCAGGAGTGTCTTGGGTTACTGCCCTAGTTTCTAAGGTACCATGACTTTGGGCATCTCCTCTCCTCTCCTCTCCTCTCCTCTCCTCTCCTCTCCTCTCCTCTCCTCTCCTCTCCTCTCCTCTCCTCTCCTCTCCTCTCCTCTCCTCTCCTCTCCTCTCCTCTCCTCTCCTCTCCTCTCCTCTCCTCTCCTCTCCTCTCCTCTCCTCTCCATTTCCCTCCTCTCCTCTCCTCTCCATTTCCCTCCTCTCCTCTCCTCTCCATTTCCCTCCTCTCCTCTCCTCTCCATTTCCCTCCTCTCCTCTCCTCTCCTCTCCTCTCCTCTCCTCTCCTCTCCTCTCCTCTCCTCTCCTCTCCTCTCCTCTCCTCTCCTCTCCTCTCCTCTCCTCTCCTCTCCTCTCCTCTCCATTTCCCTCCTCTCCTCTCCTCTCCATTTCCCTCCTCTCCTCTCCTCTCCTCTCCTCTCCTCTCCTCTCCTCTCCTCTCCTCTCCTCTCCTCTCCTCTCCTCTCCTCTCCTCTCCTCTCCTCTCCTCTCCTCTCCTCTCCTCTCCTCTCCTCTCCTCTCCTCTCCTCTCCTCTCCCTCTCCCTCTCCCTCTCCCTCTCCCTCTCCCTCTCCTTCTCCCTCTCCCTCTCCCTCTCCCTCTCCGTCTCCCTCTCCTCTCCTCTCCTCTCCTCTCCTCTCCTCTCCTCTCCATTTCCCTCCTCTCCTCTCCTCTCCATTTCCCTCCTCTCCTCTCCTCTCCTCTCCTCTCCTCTCCTCTCCTCTCCTCTCCTCTCCTCTCCTCTCCTCTCCTCTCCTCTCCTCTCCTCTCCTCTCCTCTCTCTCCTCTCCCTCTCCCTCTCCCTCTCCCTCTCCCTCTCCCTCTCCCTCTCCCTCTCCCTCTCCCTCTCCCTCTCCCTCTCTTCTTCTCTCCTCTCCTCTCCTCTCCTCTCCTCTTTTTCCACCTCATTTTCCTCAGGGAAGTCCCTTTTCCCTTCTAGATTTCCATTTCCTCATCTGTAAAATTTAAAGAGGTGTGAGAGACAGAAAGACAGATAAGACATAGATAGAAATATATAGATATAAATATATAAGATAGATATATAAATAAGTAGGTTGAGAAATAACTATAGATAGCTTGACAGATTTGCTAAGTACTTGCTGTATGCCAGACATTATGCTAAGGGCTAAGAATACAAATACAAACTTTGGGAAGAAACACATACAAGGATATTGAGAGAAAGGGCAGGAAGACTATCTGAATGGGTACAAGATAGCTGGTAAAGAACAGAATGCAGAATCCAGAATCAGTGGGGAGAGAGTGTGATAGATAAATACATAGATGGAGAGATGATATTAGATTAAATAGATAGATTGATATATAGAAAGATAGATGGATTAATGAATGGATGGCTAGATAGCAAACAGATAAAAAAAGAGATAAAGGACATAGAGCACTTACTAAGTTGTCGACTGTATGCCAGGAACTGTTCTAAGTGGTAATGATATAAATACGGACGATGATTGATAACATACAAAGATGCTGCGAGAAGGGGAAGGAAGGGTATTTGAGTGGGTACAATATGGCAGGTGAGGAACAGGATGCCGAGTCCAGAATGACTGGGGAGAGAGTGAGATAAGCAGATAGATTAGATAGATAGATGGATAGATAAGATGATAGATAGATAGATAGATAAATGGATAGATGGACAGATAGATTGATAGAGGGATAGATAAGATAATAGACAGACAGACAGAAAGATAGATAGATAGATGAAGTGATAGATATATGAATAGATAGATATATAAGATGATGGATAGATGGATAGGTAAGATGATAGATAGATGGATAGAGGGATAGATAAGATGATAGACAGACAGACAGATAGGTAAGGTGATAGATAGATGTATAGATAAGATGATAGATGGATAGAGGCTAGATAGATAGATAGAGGGATAGATAGGATGATAGATGGATAGATAGATAAGATGGCAGATGGATGGATAGATAAGATGATAGATAGATGGATAAGATGATATATAGATGGACAGATAGATGAATAAATGCATAGATACAATACCTATTGCTAGATAGATGGAAGATAAACAGAGAGATAGATGATAGACAGAGCCCTTGCTAAGTGGATACTATATGCCAGGAATTATCCCAAGTGGTAAGGATACAAATACAAGCAATGGGAGCTAACACATACAAGGATGTTGAGAGAAGGGGAAGGAAGGGTATCTGAGTTGGAGGATGGGAGTATGATAAATGAGGGAAACGCTGTGGAGCCCAGACTGAGTTGAGAAGACAGTGAGATGAAGCATGGCTAGGCTTCTTTCCCAAATGGTGATCACGTAGAGGGAGTCACCAAGGAAGAGAGGAGAGCCTCAGGGTGGAGGTGTCCAAGGGTGGCAAAGAGCTAGGAAGTGTCTGAGGTCAAATTTGAACCCAGGATCTCATGCCTGACTCTCAATCTACTGAGCCCCCATATGCCTAGTTCTTTTTAATTAAAGAAATTTAAATTAATTATTTTTCAGTTATATAAAGAAGCAATTTTTGACAACTGTTTTCTGACATTTTAGGATTCAGATTTTCTCCCTCTTTCTCCCCCCTCCACTTCCCTGAAGCATTAAGTAGTCTGATATAGGCTATACCAGTACTTTTAGGCAATATATATTTCCATATTACCATGAGCCAAGTCTTAAAGGAAGCCCAGGATCCTAAGATGTGGACGTTAGGGGAGAGAACGTCCTAGGACCTGGGGGACATACATCCAGGACAAAGGCACAGAGGTGGAATATGGGACTTGAACCATTACAAGTATAGTTTGGATTATAGAGTACAAGTAGGGAAGGGAAAGAAAATGTTAAAAGACCAGAGATAGGGCAGAGCAGGTTGCAAAACTCTAGCAGTGGGAAGAGTCTTAAAGGATTATCCAATCCTCTAAGGCTGCCATGCCAAGAGAAGTCAGCAGTCTCTCACCACTGGCCCAGAAGAAGCCGGTGCTTGCTGGATGGCGTTGCCAAGATTAGAAGGGAAATGATTAAGCAGAGCAGCTTTGGACTCTAATCTTCCACACCTGGGTTTGAGTAATCTGAAGATTCTTCTCCTGCTGTGTTGGGAGGACTCAGGGATTAATTGAAGGGAGTGGACCAGGTGCTCTCCTGGAGATTTTTGGAGGGGGCAAACTTTTGGGTACGAGTACAGAGAGCATTTATTATTTGTTTTAATTTCTAATTTACTTTGCTAGCCAGTTTAATTAAAATGGCCTTTTCTCTGGATTTGTGTGTCATCTGGCATGATTTGGAGGTTGAGATACCCCAGTAGTACACCATTAAATACATTCTGCTCCTTTCAATGGAGGCAGCCAGGTGGGTAGACGGCTCTGGTTGTCAAACTCAAACTAATGGATAAGAATCCCTGTTGGCCACAGATAACCACATATCAACATTATCTATTTTTTATTTTATTTTTATGTATTTTGTTAAATATTTCTCAATTATATTTTCATTTGAAATTCAAATTTTTTAAACCTTTGCATTCTGTCTTAGAACAATTGCAAGGCAAAAAGAGCAGTAAGGGCTCGGTAAAGTAAGGGGGCAAAGTGACTTGCCCAGGGTCACACAGCCAGGAAATATCCAGAGGCCATATCTGAACCCAGGACTTTCCATTTCTGGATTTGGCTCTCAATCCATGGAGCACACCAACTGGCGCCTACCCCCCCCCCCCATTACATTTTATTTATATAAACCTTACCTTCCATCTTGGAGTCAATACTGTGTATTGGTTCCAAGGCAGAAGAGAGGTAAGGGCTAGGTAATGGGGGCCAAGTGACTTGTCCAGGGTCACACAGCTGGGAAGTGTCTGAGGCCAGATTTGAACCCAGGACCTCCCATCTCTAGGTTCTGACTCTCAATCCACTGAGCTACCCAGCTGCCCCCCCCCCCCCGCAATTACATTTTAATCTGGTTTTGACAGCACTAGGGAATGTTGCCAAGAGTATTATTCCCTCCTTTTTAAACCAAAGATATTTTATTTTCCCAATTACATGTAATAACAATTTTCAACATGTTTTCTGCAATTATAAGATCCAATAGTCTCCCTTTCTCCCTTCCCTACCCCTTCTTGGAAATGGTAAGCAGTTTGATCTGGGTTATACATGTATTATCATCCATTCCCTGCTTTTGACATCTCTGGTATAGAAGATAGAGTAGAAGAAAAACCTGAGTTCAAATCTTGCCTCAGATGTTTATTGGCATTGTGACCTTGGGGCAACTCCACCTCTCATGCCTTAGATTTTTCAACTGAAATATGGGTATAACAAGAATTGCCTCCCTTAGAGGGCCAGTGTAAGCCTTGAGATATGCCTTTGCTTTATTGAAATGGTATTGATGAATATTATTCAAGACTATGATTTTATAACATAGTTGTTCTCTCTATTCATACAGATCACAGACCCTCTCCTTCCTCCTCCATCTCTCTCCTCTCTCACTCTCTTCTTTTTTCTCTCATCCTTTCTCTCCTCTCTCTCTCCCTCTCTTTCTCTCTCTCCCCTCCCTCCCCCCCCCTCTCTCTCCCTCTCTCACCCTCTTTCCCTCTCTCTCTCTCCTCTCTTCTCTCCCTCTCTCTCTCCCTCTCTCTCTCCCTCTCTCCTCTCTCTCTCCCCCTCCCTCCCCCCTCTCTCTCTCTTTCCCTCTCTCTCCCTCCTTCTCTCTCTCCCTCCCTCTCCTTCCCTCTCTCTCTCCCTCCCCTCTCTCTCTCTCTCTCTCTGTCTCTCTCTCTGTCTCTCTCTCTCTCTCTCTCTCTCTCTCTCTCTCTCTCTCTCTCTCTCTCTCTTTCTCTCTCTGTCTCTCTCTGTCTCTGTCTGTCTGTCTGTCTGTCTCTCTCTCTCTCTCTCTCCCCCCTCTCAACCCTTAATTTCTGTTTTAGAATTGAAACTAGAGATCACTTAAGGAAGATTATCTAACTACAATTCCCAGGAGCTGTGTGTGATTTTTGATATGCAGTGATATTACCTGCTTTGTACTCTGAAGAAGGATACTAAAGACCTTTATTCTAAGACAGAAGAGTGGTAAGGACCTAGGTAATTGGGTTTAAGTGACTTGTCTAGGGTCACATAGTTAGGAAGTATCTGAGTTCTAATTTGAATCCAGGTCCTCCCATCTCTGGGCTTGGCACTCTATCCACTGTGCTACCTAGCTACAGTCCTTTCCCTTGCCTCTTGTAGATTTTCTTTTAAGTTGCTCTAGATAAAACCAAAACAGACAAAAATATTACTACCACTTAGTGACCAATGTGGAGAGATGATGAGCTTCCTTCCACAAGTAGGCTGTTCCTTGGTGGCAAGACAATTTTTGTTTTTGTCTCTCCCTCTCTTTCTCTCTCTCCCTCCCTCCCCCCCCTCTCTCTCCCTCTCTCACCTCTTTCCCTCTCTCTCTCTCCCTCTCTTCTCTCCCTCTCTCTCTCTCCCTCTCTCTCTCCCTCTCTCCCTCTCTCTCTCCCCCTCCCTCCCCCCCAAAAACAACATTTTTGGCATTCAAAGCTTTTCCAGATAGATAGGGCTTGCCAACAAATTTGGACTCAGGTATTTTTGCTTGGGGGATACAGAGTTTAAGAACTCAGGATTTTTGAAGAAAAAAAACTCCTTGACATGATAGCAGATAAGCAGTATAATATCTAGAGCTTTGGTTTTCAAGTCACGAAAACATGAGTTCAAATCCAGCTGCAGGCACTTCCTTGCTGTGTGATTCTGAATAAGTCACTTGATATAGGTCTGCCTCAATTTCCTTATCTAGAAAATGAATGAGTGAGATAACATTTAATAAACACTATATGCCTGGTATGCTGAGGTTAATAATAGTATCTATATCGTAGAATTATGGAAATAAAATGAAGTAACATATATAAGTTCTTTGTAAACTTTTAGAAGCACTATGTAAATGCCATCATGCTTACTACTTCATATTACACTGTTTTTTTTTCTCCTAATAAATTATGGAACCTATAGAACGTACATTTTATTTATTTTTTTTGGCAGGAATACTGAGAATCATAGAATGATGGAGTTGGAAGGGATTTTAGACATCATTTAGTCAATCTTGTTCCTTACCCAGAATCCCTTTGACAGCATGAAGTTTCATGGAACAGTGGGGGAAAAAAGCAAAACAACTAAGTCCTTTCCAACAAAATAAAAAATAACTGTGCCTCTGACCTCAGAAGATCCAAGTTCCAATTCTCCCTCTTCTTTCTACTTACTATCTGGAGAACCATTTGTAAATTACTTAGTCTCTACCCTCCCTCATTTTCCCTCCCCTTGGAGATGAGTGAGTTGGATTAGATTGTCTCTAATGGTCCTTCTAATTCTAAATTTAGGATCCTGTGATATATATCAAACACCTCCAAGGATACCACTTCTTTTTTTTTATTTAGGTTTCATTTCCTTTATTGGAGATCTGGCAAGAGTTGTAAATTTCTGTAAAACTTTTATTTTTCAAAAATTTTATTTAATTAGATGATTTAGAATATTTTTCCATGGTTACAAGACTCATGCTCTTTTCCTTCCCTCCCATGTCTGACGTGAAATTCTATTGGGTTTAATATGCGTCATTGATCAAGACCGATTTCCATATTATTAATATTTTCTGCAAAACTTTTGAAACAGTCTCCTATGTTATTCTCATGGACAGTTGGAATGACATGGGTTAGATGATAATACACTAAAGCAGACGTAGAAATGGTACAGTGATTGGACTCAAAGAGCAGTAACAGAGTCCCGGATTTGGAGAGACCTCAGACCATTCAGTACTTAAACCAGAGTAGGAATTAGCCTTTGTGATAATCGACAGGAAAAAAAGAGATACTTAGCCCAGAATAGGTAGTAATGGGAAGAAGGAAAGAGATAATAGCTGAAGGATATCAATTCTTGAGGAAGTCTGTCCTGCTCTGAGAGAGCTTCTCTTCTTAAGAAGATGTCTCTGACATCCTAGGTTTTTTTCCTCTCTGATTAAGTCTCTCTGTCTTCTTTTTTAAAAAACCTTTACCTTCTGTCTTAGAAGTATTGCTTCTAAGGCAGAAGAGTGGTAAGGGCTGGGCAATGGGGGTTAAGTGACTTGCACAGGGTCACACAGCTAGGAAATGTCTGAGGCCAGATTTCCAAAGTGTCTCTTTGAGAATTCATCCAATAAACTACACAGTGTCAGAGATAGAAATATCCACAATTACTGGGAAAAGTAAACATGATTTTCCACAGGCATATCAGGTTTTCTTCTCATTTGGCAGGACATCTCCCAAGCCTGGAGATTGAGAAACTAGTTAGTAGATTGCTGCAGTAGTCTGGCAGAGACACACTGAAGGCTAGAATTGGAGCAAGGCAACGTGAGTGGAAATAATAAGGATGGGTGTGAGTGACATTGAAGATGTGGGACTTGATAACCACTTGGATGTATAGAGGTAAGAGGTGAAAATGGTGGTGCCATTAATAGAGATGGGGTAGCTAGGTGTCACAGTGGATAGAGCATTGGACTTGAAGTTAGGAAGGCTCATCTTCCCAAGTTCAAATCCAGCTTCATATACTTAGTAGCTGTGTGACCCTGGGTAAGTCAGTTAATTCAGCTTGCCTCAGTTTCCACATCTATAAAATGAATTGGAGAAGGAAATAAGAAACTGCTCCAGTATATTTGCCAAGAAAACCACAAAATGGGATCATGAAGAGTTGGACACAACTAAAACAACTGAATAATGATAAAACTGACAGAAATAGGGTAGTCAAAATAAGAACATTTTTAGAGGGAATATAGAATCAAAGAAAGTATCTTAGATCTCAGTTCATACCTAAAAAGAATCTCCAGTATAACTTCACCTACAAGGGGTCATCTATGTTTGGAGAGTAGAACTCCCCTACCATCCAAGGAAGTCAACCTTTTAACTTTTGAACAGCTCTAATTCTTAGCAAGCATTTTCCCCCCTGAATCTTACATTTCCATTTTTGTAACTTGTTCCTGGTTCCTGGTTCTGCCTTGTAGGGCCAAAAAAGAAGAAATCAAATCCCTCTTCATTTATCAGTCAAAAGCCAGACTTAGAACTGGAAGGGACCTCAGAAGTCATCTAGTTCAACCTCTTCATTTTACAGAGAACCCAACATAATAAGGTGGTATAGAACATAACCAGGATTCAGACCCAAATTCTTATTCCAAAATGCCATTATACCATTATGCTTCCCCAATACTTGAACATGTCTACCATATAACATCCTTTAGGCTTTCTTTTTTCATTCTAAGTCCTCTTACTTTAATCCTCATATGACATGGCCTCAAGACTCTTTTTGCTCTCCATTTAAATACTCTCTAGGTTATTATTGTCTTTCTTATTCCTATTTCCTTATTGTTGTCTTTCTTCCCAGAAGTGGTCAGGCCAGACCAAAGAGCAGAGAGTAAGTATAGCTCCTTATTCCTAAAAGTTTTCCATCTCTTATAGCCACCCAAGCTCACACACTTTTTTTTATTATCTGCTCCATCACATTTTGAGCTTACAACATTCTAAAATCTCCAGATTTTTTTGTGTTTTTTTTCCCTAACCATATCTGCTCCCAACTTATACTTGTCAAGTTGATTTCTTGAGCCTGAGTGTAAGACTTGACATTTATTCCCACTGAATTTCACCTCATTGTATTCAGTCTTTGAGCCTCAGGATGACCTGTATTTTACTTGGGTTTAGCCCTAGCCAAAAGATTTTCAGGAGTGGAAGGTGATGGGGGAATTGGAAAGAGAAATAGAAAGGATTCCAGTTTTACTTTTCCTGACCCAGAAGGAAAGTTAGCAGGAGGTGCTAACTGTGTGGGCATGAGTAAAAGAGAGAATTATTAAGAAGTGTGTTATTGGAAAGAATTTCCTCAAGATTTAACCCAGTCAGATTGCCAAGAGTAGAGGTGTTAGGAACTCCATTTAACACAGGTTAAATTTTGTGGGGGTTCATTTACCCACTCAAGGCTTTCCCTGGGGCCATCAGAATCTGACTCATTTTATATGTCCCTTGGGGATATTCAATTCCTTTGTAAGAAACGTCAACTGCCAAGGTCTGCTACAACTACTTAAATTCAGGTTCTTATTACACATGCAATCTTTGAGTTGCTATGACTTCAGAGGGTCATCTAGTCTGATCCTTAGCTGTTGGACTGACCCAAAGTTAATTAGAACAACCCTTAAATCTTCTAATATTCAACCCAGACAGAAATAGCTATATCTCATGCTTGCTAGCCATGGTACCAACCAGATATGTAATACAATTCCATTGTCAATTCATGTATGATCCAATTGAAGAAGTAGTTTTAGAATTCTTTTCTTTTTCCAAGTTCAGCTCATGGACCAATTCTTACGGGAAGCCTTAGCTATTAACACTCTTTCTTTTCTCAAATTGTAATATATACTTAATTTTTCATAGGGTATCTTCCCCACACCTAACCCATAGTAGATTATCGGTTTATTTACATGGATTGTTTTTCATTTTGCCTTTGTACTATATGATAAAACTGGACACATAGTAGGTCTTTAATAAATACTTGATGGGTTAGAGTAGCCCAGAAGTGGAATGACAAGAATGCTGCTGTATTTATGAATTTACCTTTGTTAATTCCATTATAATTCAAAGAGAAATATAGAGTTATGTAAGAATTAGTAATGTAGAAATTAGGTAAGAATTGCCCAATAAAGGACTAGATGAAGATTTCTAGTTAGAGACAAGATGAAGTATATAGAGCTCTGGAACTGGGGACAGAAAGACCTGAGTTCAATTTCAGTCTCAGAAACTTACTAACGGTGAAACCCTGGGCAAGACACTTCAGCTCTGTCTACTTCATTTTTCTTAACTGCAAATGGGAATAATTTTAGCACATAACCTCCCATAATGGTTGTGAGGATCAAATGAGGTCTATGTGAAGTAATTTCAAACTTTAAACCATTGCATAAATACTAGCTAAGATGATGATAATGATCCTATGATGGTAGCAGGAATTGGCTTAGATCTCAACTAAACCAGGGCATGCCCCCATCAGCTTCTCTGTTAGAAATTTTCACTATCATCTGATGACCTTCCTTATCATTTCTCTTTTTCATTAAAAATGTAGATGCCAAGGATAGTATAGTGTAAAGGGAGATGCTTATCACGGGAACTTTCTGTTTGTTTGATTTCTGTATGGTGAGTAAATTAGAATTGCATCTTAGACCTGGAAGGAAACTTGGAGATTCTACCATGCTTCTTTGGGAGATGAGGAAACTAAATAGTCATTCAGATAATAAGCATTTATTAAGGGCTAACTGTGTCAGACACTGTGTAATGAGCTGAGCATATGAAGGAAGACAAAAGCAAAATCCACACAAATAAAACTCACCATCCCTACTTTCAAGAAATATGCATTCAAAATGGGGAGATGACATGAAAATATCAAGGTAGAGAGATACAAGATAGAATATGGAGTAGACAGAAATTTTGCTGAAAAGGGCAAACATTACTTCGTTCATAAAATAATGACTTCTTGTTTATAGAGTTCTGAGGGCTACAAACAAGTTGCAAACATTATCTCATTTGAGCCTCATGAAAATCCTGGGAAATGGTACTAGGGTCAGAGACACGGGGCTTTGAGGAAGGTTTGTGATAATACTATCCTCCTCTCTCATTTTGCAGATTGGAAACCAAAGCCCAGAGGTGACACAGGTAGTAAATGGAAGAACCAGGATTTGAAACTCCAAATTCAATGCTTTTATCATCAGTATTAAACACAGCTTATTGAAGCTCATAACGTCAAGGTGATTTGCCCAATGGCATACAACTAGTAAGTGTCAAGAGATGAGATTCTAACTCAGAATTTCTTTATGTGCAGAGGTATCTACACATTCCCATATAATAACCACATAATAGGCACCAATATTAAATATTTGATCATCCATGGATTGCTTGTTGGTCTAACACATCATCCACTATGCTTCAATGGTTTCCTTTCATTAGTAGCAAATGGATAATGACTCTTAAATTGGAATTTCAATTAATCTTATATTTCCAGAAAAATAGAGTGAAAACAAATCAGTAAATTTCATGTTCCCACAATTTCTTTAAGCAGAAGTCTTCACCTCTGAGCTACAGGTTGATAGAGCTATTGACTTCTCCCCCATTCTTACTGGTGCTCTCCCCTCTTCCCCCTCCCCCCACCCTAGCCCAGTGTCCTTGCTCAGAGAGAGATGCTGAGCTCTGTTTATTTAGACTTCTCCAAAAGCTGACAGTTTGAATCAAGCTAAATGGTCTGAAGTATACCAACCGTCCCGTTATTTATTTTACAATATTTTACCGACGTAACCCAATACACCCCATCTCCATCCCTTGTTTACGGGGGAGCCCTGGTGACCGCATCTGTCTCCCATGTCGAGAATTCTACACCCCTCCCCTTCTTCCCCAACATCAAGGGCATCCTGAATGGTTTCCAAACGTGGCCATTCACACGGGGAGACAGGGAGGCTCGGAAGTCCCTGTACAAACAACAGAGGGGGTAAGAGCAGAGAAATAAACAGTCGGAGGTGGTTACACATGTCTGTGTTTGATATGTGGCATGAGACGTCTCTTGAAGGTGGGTTGAGGCTCCAAATACAGGATGCCAAAGTAGCTGAGTGGAAAAGGAAACATTTAATCAACCAGTAATTTATCAGCCTAGGACTTAGAGGTAGAAGGGACCTTGGAGTCTACCTATCTCTAAACCCCTAATTTTCCAGATGAGGAAACTGAGTTCCAGAAAAATTAAATGATTTGTCCATGCTCACACAAATCACATATCACAAATTTTGGCCTAGAAAGGACTTTATGGATCATTGAACCCAACATATTCATTTTATAAATGGGGATACTGAGGCATAGAGAAATAATATGATTTACTTATGGTCATAGGAACCAGGATTTAAATCTAAATTAACCCAAGAATAAAAAAGAGAAGCTCTCTCTCTCTCTCTCCCTCTCTCTTTCCCCCTTCTCTCCCTTCCCCCCCTCTCTCTGTGCAGATGAGGGATCATGGTTGTGAATCACTTGAGTATATCAGATAGTTCATATATATATGTGTGTGTGTGTTGGTTAGTTCTAGTGAACTTTTCCCTTTTTATTTTAAGCTCTTTTTAAAGTGCTAATTCTCTGAGTAGACAAGATATGCAATAGGAAATGTAGGTATCATTAAAACAAAAGGTATGAAAGATATCTTTTTAAGAATCAGATCTAGAAACACACCACTACTGGGTTTATACCCCAAAGAGATAATAAGGAAAAAGATTTGTACAAGAATATTCATAGCTGCGCTCTTTGTGGTGGCAAAAAAAATGGAAAATGAGGGCATACCCTTCATTTGGGGGATAGTTGAACAAATTGTGGTATATGTTGGTGATGGAATACTATTGTGCTCAAAGGAATAATGAACTGGAGGAATTCCATGTGAACTGGAAGAACCTCCAGGAAGTGATGCAGAGTGAAAGGAGCAGAACCAGGAGAACCTCATACACAGAGACAGATACACGGTGGCATATTTGAATGTAATAGACTTCTCTACTAGCAGCAATGCAATGGCTCAGGACAATTCTGAGGGACTTACGAGAAAGAACACTATTTACATCCAGAGAAAGAACTGTGGGAGTGGAAACACAGAAGAAAAACAATTGCTTGATCACATGGGTTGAAGGGGATAGATTGGGGATGTAGACTCTAAACGATCACCCTTAGTGCAAATATCAATAATATGGAAATAGGTCTTGATCAATGACACATGTAAAACCCAGTGGAATTGCTCATTGGCTACAGGAGGGGAGGGAAAGAACATGAATCATGTAACCATGGAAAATTTTTCTTAATCAATTAAATTATTTTTTTAAAAAGGAATCATACCTAGAATGGAACTTAGAATTTATTTAGTCAAACTCCCAAACTTTACATTGAAGAATAATGAGGCCCAGTGAGGACCTGTCCTCTTTCTTGATGAGACCATATTTGGAGTGTAGGATTAAGTTCTAAACATCACATTTTAGAAGGGACAAGCTAACTGGAAAGTGCTCTGTGGAGGCTGACCAGGAGGTAAAAGTTCTTGGGATCATACTCTAGGAAGATGATTGGAGGGAACTGGGAATGTTTCACACAGAAAAAAGCAGACAGTGGAAATGAAATTGGTGTTTTCAAGTATATGAAAGTATATCATGAGGAAATGGGGATTAACTATTCTGCTAGACTCTAGAAGACAAAAGTCATGGGTGGCAAGTGGCAGAGGGGCAGAATTAGGATTGGTATCAGGAAGGACTTCCAAAGAACTATTGTAATGGAGAATAGACTCCCTCCAGAGGTAGGGGAATACTTACTGGAAGTCTGCAGTCAAAACCAGTTTGAAAAAGTGTGATTTTATGGGGGATTGTAGTTATAACCTTCAAGGTCTCTTCTGATCTTGGAATTTCATGACATGCCTAAGTGAGTTAATGGCAGAATCAGGACTATATCCTATGTCTCAAGTTGGGCTCCACAGACCTTCATGAATTCTGAGAGAAATAGAGAACTGAGGTTGGTTTTGAGACTCTAGATTGTAGCCAAAAGCCCAAGATCAGCAGTTATTCAGGATCATGGACCAACAACCATATCTGGATCATGAGGGGATGCAACAGATTTCCCCTAAGACCAGTGTGGTTCAGTAGAAAAAGCAATGAATGGCTCAGGAATCAGAATACTTGAGTTCAAATACCATCTCTGAAGCTCTTACTATCTGTGTGACCTCAGTTATGTCGCTTCTCCTCTTTTAGCCTCTGTTTCCTTATCTGCAAAACTGGGAGATTAGACTACATGATCTCTGAGGTCCTTTCTAGTTCTTAATCTAGGATCCCACAATTCTATGGCCATGCCAACACATCACTGAATAGTGAGTTCAGAAACATAAGAAACTGCCTCAATCTCTTTAGTGTGAAAAAGGCAGAACAAATATGGTTGATAAGGAGCTGTTAAATAAAAGAAGCAGGACATAGTAAGAGCTATCCTTAGTGGTCCAAGTCATCTGACAATTCAGAGTCCTAAAATAAATGGCAGATATGATCCTTGAGTTATGGTCAGTGGTTCTTGAAAGACTGACAAATGGGAGAAGTACCATAGGATAGGAAAAGGGCAAATATTCTTCCAGCATTACAGAGGGAAATGAGTAGACTCTGTGAAGTAAAGTTCAATGAGTTTGACTTTAATTCCTAGGAAAATTCAAAAGGGATAGTTAATGAACATTTAGAAAAGAAAGCAGTAATCACAAAAGGTTAATGCAGCTTCATCAAGAGTGAATTATTCCACACTAACAAATATTTAGATTTAGATATTTCTCTAATTATTAGTAGTTTTGGAACATTTTAAAACTAATTCATAGCTTAAATGTCTGAGACTTTCCTGCTCATATCTTTTGCTCTATGAAAGAATAACATATTCTTATATTTTGTCAACAATTCTCTTTCACTATTATATTGGAATTTTATTAGAAAAAATTGCTGCAAAGATTTCTTCTCCAGGTAACTTTCCTTCTAATTATGATTTCATTGATATAATTTGTGCAAAAACTATCCAATTTGATATAACTAAAATTGTTCATTTACCTTATATGTTTCCCCCCCCTTTGTCTATTTAAGAATGTTCTCTCTCTCCATGGTTGTGAAAAGTGTGTCCTTCCTTGCTCCTCTAATTTTTTTTATATAACATTTTATATCTATGTCTTGTATGATTTGGGAATTTATTTTGTTATATGGGATAACATGTTAGTCTAAACCTAGTTTCTTCTCAATCACTTTCCAGTTTTCCTTGCAGTTTTGTCAAATACTCATTCCTTTTCCTAGGACTGATGTCCATGGGTATGCTACATAAAATGCTATTTTATTGAATTTTATATACATCTTATGCAGATGCTATGCTTCACTGATCAACATTTTTAATTTTTAACCAATGCAAAATTATTTTAATGATTATTATTTTAGAGGGCAGCTGGGTGGCTCAGTGGATTGAGAGTCAGGTCTAGAGATGGGAAGTCAAGGGTTCAAATCTGACCTGAGACACCTCCTAGCTGTGTGACCTTGGGCAAATCACTTAACTCCCATTGCCTAGCCCTTACTGCTCTTCTGCCTTGGAACCAATACACAGTATTGACTCTAAGGTGGAAGATAAGGGTTAAAAAAGGTAAATATTGTTTTACCTGGAAAGACCTATATGACCTGATGGCAGTACCCTTCCTCTGTTGATTATCTTCAATTTATTCCTTCTCTGACTTGTTCATATTTATTTCTTGTCTCACCTATTAGACTATGAGCTCCTTGAGGGCAAAGAACATTTTTAACATTAATTTGCTCCAATACTTAGTTCAGTGACTAGCATATAGGTTTATTAAATACTTATTGACTAGTTTCAGTTTTCCTCTCCTTGTTGCTGTATTTCCTCCATTTGGAGACATTTTTCCTACTTTATTTTGGATGGCGAAGGGGGATCATTATCCCAGATTGCTTCTTACTGCACCTATTTTCTCCAAGAACTCCTATAATTGGCATTTTTAGAAAATTTGCAAATGACACAAATCTGGGAAGAAGAGGTTAACACAGCAAAACAAATTCATCTCTCTGCATGAAGTACAGGAAGCCTTCCCCAACCTCTCTTAATTCTGGTAACTTCTCTCTGTTTATTTTTCCTATTTATTCTGTATATCCCTTGCTTTGTACATATTTGCTTGCACGTAGAGTCCTACAATACATTGTATGTGCCTTGAGGGAAGGGACTCTCCTTTGCTTCTTTTTGTATCTCTAGCCCTTAGCACAATGTCTGGCACCTACTTGGTGTTTAATAAATTAAATAAAATTATTGAATTCAATATTGGGCTGAATCTATCAAGTGGAAATTTAATGAGGAAGAATGCAAAGTTTTATACATAAATTAAATAATCAAATTTCAGGTACATCATGGCAGAAGCATGTTTAGACAGTGGTTTGTCTGAAAAAGATCCTGGTGTTTCAGTAGATAGAAAGCCCAACATGAACCAATGGAGTAATAAGGCAGTCAGAAAAGGGACACAGTCTTGGGCTGCAATAAGACGAATGCATTGTACAGGACTAGGGGAGTGATGATCCCACTGGGCTCTGCCCTGATTGGATCATGTCTAGAATATTGTGTTCAACTGGGGAAATCTGGTCTTTGGAAGGATGTAGACCACACAACTGGACAGCTTCCAGTAGGGGCCAATCAGATTGGTCCAAGGACAAATGGCTATGCCAAACCCAGATTGTTGAAGGATCACAATGTATTTAGTATAAAAAATTCAGAGCTTAAGGGACTGGGACAGGGCAAAAATGGTAGTCTGCTAGTCTTTATAGGGTAGTCAAGTAAAAGAGAGGTTAGCTTTGTGTTGATTGGCCTTCTAGAGTAGAACTAAGAGAAATAAGTAGAGATAACCAAGAAGCAAATTTAGGTTTAATGGAAAGACTTTTACTTTTTAAAAAATAATATTTTATTTTTTCCATATAAAATCAATTTTTCAATATTAATTTTTAAAGGTTTACATTCCAAATTCTCTCCCTTCTTCTAAACCTTTCTCTCTCTTTCCCTCCCTCCTTGCTCTCATCCCTCTCTGAGATATATAGATTTTAAATGTGTAGTCATGTAAAACATTTTTCTATAGTAGTCATTTTGTTGAAGAAATAAAAGACCCTTTCTAAAAATCAGAATTGCCTTAAAGAAGAATGAGCTGCCTGGGGAGAGAATAACATTAGAAGATGGCAGGAAACCCAAGGATGGATGATTAGTATTAGGTCTAAGAGACCTTAAAGATCATCTCATCATTTTGTAACTTAGATCCAGGGATGAAAGGAGATTTAAATGCCATAGGACCACAAGATCCCAAGATTATTAACTTGGTGCTTAGAAGGGAATTTAGTGGGCATTTAGTTAAATCCCATCATTTTACAGATGAAGAAACCAAGGTAAATTATGTACCCAAGATCATGTGGTAATACACATCAGAATCAGAGGTCCAGACTTCACATTTCGTGGATCCTGACCAGGAAGGGAAGTAATGACTTGTCCAAGATCACACACAGCCCTGGACTCATCATAGGTTCCTCCAAATCCAGTGCTCTGCCTAAAACAGCCGGTTTACCCAATTCATTTTTACTTTGTTTCATTTTAAATCAGTTCAATTCAATCTGACCTTTCATGATTCTTTGGATAAACATTTAGCAAACATCAGCTTTACACAGAACAATGGATTATGGCTTCCCCATTCCCCAAGTGAAAGTCGTGGTGATGGCGGGCTCCCTCTGCTTTCTTTCCTGCTGCCTTAAAAAGAAGTGCTTCTGAATCACTTTCCCCTTCCCCCTACCTCCAACTTGGGGAGAACTGAAGCATGAGCCGCCCTCCCTCGGGAGAGGCAGCTCTGCAGCCCACCTGATTAAGATTCTCCCTTCTGCCAGGGCAGTAGGCGAGAATTGGAGCTATTCCTGACAGTGAGAAATTGCTGCCGGCTTTTGGAGACCATTAACCTGTTAGTGCAAACCTTTCTCCCTGGCCCCCTTTTGTATTTACAAACCCATTTAATTTCTCCTCTTTTTTTTTAATTGTCCCCTGAACAAATAGCAGTGGAGAAGTCAATTCAGTTACTGGTGTGACATGTGTGAGGGAGACTGAGCCTGGCTAGGTAGACAGGGGGCAGGGATGGGGTGAG
This sequence comes from Monodelphis domestica, assembly GCF_027887165.1. Taxonomy (NCBI): domain Eukaryota; kingdom Metazoa; phylum Chordata; class Mammalia; order Didelphimorphia; family Didelphidae; genus Monodelphis; species Monodelphis domestica. The sequence goes on along the minus strand of NC_077230.1, from coordinate 411,862,198 downwards.
CATCCCAGCTCCCCTCCCTGGGTGGGCTCAGCCCAGCTCCACAATCCTAAGGCTCTCTGGAACCAAAGTCCTTGCTGCTGTATTCAACAGAGTTTGGTGCTTTTCTCTTCTCCATCTGAGATCTTGGGGCCACCCTGAGGATTGATTCAACCCTCTAGGAAAACGGAAAGAAGGGACGATATGAATGAAGGAGTCCAGGGATACAGAGATGGGAGGGAACCTCAGAGAAACTGAGTCCAACTCTCACATTTCTTCAGATAACAATAGATTTAGTAATAATACAAAGTAAGAAGAATGTAGAAATAGGCTCTGGAGCTGGGATTTAATTGTAATAGGAATTCCTAGATGAGGAAACTCCTTCCATCAATGTAGGTGAGCTCCTCTGCAATTTATAGTGGTGCTAAGAGCACTGAGAATTTAAGCAATTTGAGGAGGGTCACACCCAGCAAATGTCTCATAATAACAATGGTAATAATAATAAATAATATAGAAATAGGGACTAGGTATGAGATTTAACTGGTATAGCAACTCCAAGAGGAAGGAAATTCTCTACCACTGTAGAATGATAATTTCCAGAGTTGCCAGGAACATGGAGAAGTTATGTGATTTAAGTAGGATCACACAATCAGTAAAAGATATATAATAAAGATGATGATAATAACAATGATAAACTATAATAGCTAATATTATATATCACATAATGATGATACAATATATTATAATGTAATATATAATTACATGCATATGATAATATATAAATTATGTATATAAATTATATTTATATAATATATAAGATAAATGATAATAGTGAACATTTAGAGGTTGCAAAGCACTTAATGGACATCATTCATTTGATCCTCAAAATTACTCTCTACCATTTTACCAATGGGAAAACTGGATTTTCAAAGAGTTTAAATGACTCATCTAGAATTATATGGCACATAAGACCTAGAAATCAAGACTCAGAAAAGGATCTTTATAGGACAATAACAAGAAGAGTTCAATCTTCTTACTTTCCAGAGGAGATTTATAAACTTTCTCCCAACACCTTAGGGGCAGATCCAGAACTGAACATCTTTCCAAATAACTTCTCTCTTTTCAAATCTTTTCCAACAACTGGAAGGAATCTTAGAGGGAACAAATGTGGAGAGCTTCTGAAGGACAAGGTTGGAGGAGTGGCGAATGACATGGAAATCAGGCTGGTTTGGAGCCAGGGGACGGGATTAGAATACCTGCTCTGTGACATGTTACTTGTATGACCTTTGGACCAGGCACTTCTCTCTGGGCTTCAGTTTACTTCTAATGTAGAATGAAGTGCTTGGTCTCTATGATAGGGATAACTGACAGTTTATATAAATGGTCTTTATTTAATCTTCACAGTGGCCCCTAGATGTACGGGTTATATATTCTGGAGAGGAGGAAACTGAGGCATGATGGGATTAGATGACATAAACAGTGTCATATATCTATTAAGTGTAAGCGAGAATTTGAACAGAGATTTCTCCTGATTCCAAATCTCACACTTCTTTCTCCAATAAATCCTAAAGTCCCTTCTAGCCCAACTTCTTAGAATATTATGTTTCCTTTATCCTTCTTATCATTACTAAAAGGCATGAAGTACTTGGCATAGTACTCTGTATTCCCATAGCACTTGGTTGGTATTGGGGTCGTAAAAAGAATCCTGTAAATATTTGTAGTTGGCTAGGTGAAATGCCCAAGTCCTGGTGTGAGTGTAGCTGAGATAATTCCAGGAATTTCTTCTTCCTCTTTTTGCTTCTTCCCTGAAATTCTCTCCTCTCATAGCAGTTACATCTTGAGGATAGCTTGGAGGAAAAATTATACATTATTTCCCTTTTTGAATATAAACACTTCCAGGGCAAGGACTATTTCATCTTGGGATTTGTAGCCCTAAGACTTAGCCCAGTGCTAAGCCCATAGATTTAAGACTTAGCCCAGTGTAGAACCCATAGCAAGGCTTAGCTGATTCTTTGGTTTATGGATTGGAAAGAACCCTGAATTTGGAGTCAGAAGTCCAGTTACAAAGAGTCACCAAGATTGATCTCAGTTTCCTCATCTTTTAAACGAGAGGGTTGGACTTAATTCTCAACTCAAGATCTATAATCCTGAGTCTATTCTAATGTGACCTTAGGCAAGCAAATAGTCTTATTTTGACCTCAGTTTCCTCGACTGTAAAATAAAGGGGTTGGACTATATGATCCCAAAGTCTCTTCCAGTTCTAAGATTCTAAATTTTGATGGGGAAGGGGTTGGCCAGAATATTCCCTGCCTTGGTTTCTTGGGATTGTTTCCCAATACCCTGCCCACCCATCTCAGTTTCCAATTTTGCATGTGGGTAGGTGCTCCAGAGAATGAAATTCATTGAAGGTCCAGTGAAAAATATCAGCATCTTGGGAGGGGGGTGGATGCAGCAGCCTTGTGAAGGTGATGGGGTTTCTAAGTTAATGCACTTTGGATCTGTTTATAAGGTCTCTCCTCTTCAGAGCCAAACCCTCTCTTTCTCTCTCTCTCCGCGTGAGCACTCTCCCCCCTGGGAAGAGGTGCCGTGCACTCGAGCCATTCCATACATCTCTGTCAAAATCTCTATGAATAAATTAACCTTTTTAAAGATTAGTGCACTCTAATACCTCAGGGTTTTTTTTTAACAGAACAAATGCTAAAAATATTTTGACAGAGCTCACCGGGTTGGCGCCGAGGCTGGCCAACAAAGACCCAGACCAGGGAACCCTTTAAAGGGACAGCCTTGTAAATGGGGAAAAGACTGTGAGTTTGAGGAAAGGAGGGAGGGAGAATGAGGAGTAAGAAGAGAAAGAAAGGTACTAGGAAAGAGATTCAAATGGAAACCCTGAAGCCATTATTGAACTTATTTTCCTGAGTATGGATATTAATTTTGGATTTCTTGATTTCATATTAACTTATGGACATTGACCCAGATGATGAAGGTAAATGGACTAACTAACTTGGGTTTAAATGAGAAGTCTAGGGATAGGTGAGAAAGTCTAGGTGAGGTACTTCTTGCTGTTTTTCTGCATTACTTTAGGTGCTCACTTAGACCAATGGTCAAACCATCTATTGATATCTAATGTTTTCTTAGCACAGTGGAAAAAGCTCTGGACATCTAAAGTCTGGACCCTGACCCAATATTTATAACTTATGGACCTTGGTCCCTTGGACCTTCTTTTCTCTAGAACTCAATTTTCTCATGTGTGTCAAAAGGATCATTTTGGACTAGATGATCTGAAAAGCTATCTTCTCTTTCTAAATCTATGATCTTATATTTCCTTTTTAGAGGCCAGGGAATGGACCACAGTCTCCCATGCCAAGGGTCATGGGAATAAGTGTCCTCTGTTACATATACAGTAACATTTTGGCTAGAGAGAAAATGAAACTGATGAGTGGGATGAATAAGCCATCATTTCAACCAATGTGACCATCTCCTTGAACTGAAATGAAGGCAAATCTGCCTGCCACTCTAAGTGTATGGTGAATGGTGAGGATTCTGTTGTCAAGATAGGGAGTCCCAATGTAGGAACCACCATCACCTGAGAGCTCTGTTTTGCATCTAGTTGCTTTCTTATAACTTGGTTCTATTAAATTCTTATATAAACTAGAAACTAATGAAAATTCCACAGACAAAGAGTCAAGTTGAGGGAGGTCAGCAGGCATATATAATCTATAATCTTCTCAATGTGGGTATTCTGGATATTTCTTCCAAAAGTGCAGATGGCATTTCATCCATGATTTACCATTGTGTGTGATACATGTCCTTCAATAAATTCACCAGAGGAGGGGGGAGGTCCATCTTATATGCTTGGGCCCATCCTCACATTCTTTACAAGCTAATCCAACAGCCATCTATCTACTAATCACCTACTATGTCCTAGGCACTGTGTTAAGTGTTACAGATATGGCTCTTTTCATATAATGTACTTTCTTTGTTTATTTCTTTGTATGCTGTGAATATTTTTGCTTTGTCATGCTTTTTTTGGATTCACCTGATATGTAGTTAATTTTGTTTCAATTTCTCATTTTCATTTTGTATATGTCTTTGTTTTTCTATGTATTTCTTTTAAGCAATATATTGTGGGATATTGTTTCCTTAGCCAATCTGTCACTCTTTTTTGTTTTATTGGACTATTTAGTCCATTTACATTTAAAGTTATGAGTTAGGCATACATTTTCTTTCATTTATCTCTTGCTTTTCTTTGTCAAAATTGTGATTTTTTCCATTCTTCTGTAAACACAGTACTTTTTTTCCTATTATTTTATGTTAATCTACTTTAAGATAATCCTATTCTAATTGACTCTCTTTTCCTCAACCTCAAACCTCTTCTCTTTGCTCCTGCTTTTTACCTCTTTCTAGTTTTTGCATTTTGCTTAACTTATTGTTTCTTTTTCTTTCTTCTTCTTCTAGTTATTTAATACTTCATCTTTCTCTCCTCACTCAGTTAAGTAAAATAAAATTCTCACTTCTCTTTTCTCCTCTCACCCAATTGAGTAAAGTAAAATTCCCCCTTTTCTCTTCTTTAACTTTTGTCCACTAGTTTTTGAAATTTCATTTTATGTGCTTTTTTCTAAAGATTTTTTTCATTTTCTTCATCATTTATCTTTCTCTTTTATCTGCTCTATAATCTTGTTCTTTGATTCACAGCCCTTCTACTTATTTAGTCCTTCTTTAGTTTCTGTATTCTTCACAGAAATAAAGCTTCTAAAGCACCTAAGGCATTTTAGGTTCTCTCTTACAAATAGCTTCTGTGCTTCACAGATCTTGCCCTGAACCCTTTTCTATTTTCTATTAGCTTAACTCTATTTTTTAAAAACCTTACTTTCCATTTTGGAATCAATACTAAATATTGATCAATATATAAGAACACATTATTAATAATTATAATTATTTAAAATTATACTTATACATAATCTAATAATACATTATATTATTATATTATATAATTTTATGTATTATTTATTTTCATTCATTCATTCATTTATATTTATTTATTATATGTATTTATAGATACATATTACATGTATATATAAGGTTATATACTATTATATTATTAATGTATTATAAAATATATAATGATTATATATGATTAACTATTAATAATAATAAACAATAATATGATAAGGCAGAAGAGCTATAAGAACTAGGCAATGGGAGTTAAGTGATTTTCCTGGTGTCACACAACTAGAAAGTATTTTAGGTTAGATTTGAACCCATGACTTCTCATTTCTAGACATGGCTCTCAATCCACTGGGACACCTAGATGCTTCTAATGTGCTTAGCTCTTAGAAATACACATCCCTGCAGGTTATAGATAAGATAGTCCTTCATGGAAGGTATTTTCCAATGCTCCTTTTTGTATGGTTCATTACCAATCTTTGACCTACACATCATTTTTTCCCCATTTGCAATGAAATCTTCCTTGGTCCAGGTAATCCTACTCTTCTGGAGATCAGTTGTCCAAGGAACTCTGATTTTCCTTCTTATGAGGCAGAATGAATGGTCTCTCTAAGCACCAAATGCTCAGTATATAACCTCATTTTCCTTTGATGGAATATCTCCCTTTTCTCCTGGGAGCATTTTCCATGGTATCCATTCTCCTTGCTGGAAATTTCACTTTTTTCTCCCCCTGTTGCAAATGCTTCTCTTTGCCTCTCTACTTATTCTCCAATAACTTTTCTTCTTCCTGAGAGACTTCAAGTTACTTTCTATTCATTACTAACTGTTGACATAATTAGGGTAAACCGCACATTCCCTTTCATCTTCTCCCATCCCTCCCCTTTCCTGTACCCTCTCATTTTATAATTTAGTCCCCCCCCCCAAACATTAATTCACCTTTAGTAAGCAAAATGTTGTGAAACTTAGTACATGTTGTTTTAGACCTGCTTCTCCGCCATCACTTTTATTTGATTTTTGCTGTCACCATTGTCCTTCTTGAGTACTTTCAGAAAGAAATCTCTTAAAGATTTCTCTGTTTTTTACTTCATTCGTTTTATTCTCTGTCTTTGGTTGCTATTTTATTTACCTTTTTTTTGTATTTCTGTACTCTGAGGTGTTTGAAAGGCAAATCCTTTGTTCAGAAATGGTTTTCATTCTAGGGATATTTTGATTGATTGTTTTATTGAAAAATTCTTTTTTTAATGTAAAGTTAGGCTTAGGCTTTGTGAGTATGTTGACTTCTATACTATCTTGAGTTCTTTTGCCCCATGAAACACATTACACCCAAACCTGCGATTTCTGATGAGGTAGAATATGCTTGTGTTATTCAAATTTCCTTCCCTCGGTATTTTAGGGTCTTTCTTCTGGTTGCTTACAGAGTTTGCCATTTTTATTGAATTGTTAAGTTAAAACTATATGTTCTATCCTGAAGATGACCTGTTGATTCTTTGTATTGGCAATTTGTTTTCAGAAGTTCTGAGCAGTCTTCTTATATTATTGTTTGCATCATGGTGTTCAAATTTATTGACCTGGGTTCTTCTGGGGTACGTAAAATACTGAAGTTGTCTCTACACATCTTGACTTTGAGATCAATATATTCTCCTTTTGTGGACATAATTTTTAAACAATGTTATTGCTCTTTTGCTTTACTTCTTCCTGATCTTCCTATACTTTTGTGTATTTGCACTCCTATTCTATCATTTTTGAATTTTTATGTGTGTGTTTTTTTTGTGAGTGAGAATTGCCAAAACAGATTCAAGTTTTTGTATTCTGCCAAGTATTTCTTCAGTGCAGCGTACAAGTTCTGCCTTCATAACTCTGATTTCTCTTGTCAATTATTAAGGAACATATTTTTGTGTTTGCATGCTTTTGTGGGGAATCCGAGGGGTCTTCTTCTCCACTGGGTGTTGATGAATTTTTCTTTTATTATGCTATTTATTAATAAACATATGGACTTTTTTAGCTAAACTGAAGGCCATATTTCCTTTTGTTATTAATATCTTTCCTGTTGCTTTTTAATTTTTTCCTAAAGCTTGTGCATGTAACGAGACAACCGTTAATTAACACCTAGCATATCCTCGCATCAAAAATTCTGCACAAACTTGTAAAATGCCAGATATAGAAAATTAGTCAGACCATTTGTTAAATACGAATCTTTTTCATTGACCCAGTATCTGAAAGTGTTGCCTGACTGGAGACTGATCATCAGTCTTTGTTGACTTTTGAGCTTGACTTTACATATTTGCATGTTGCCTCTTGCCTCTGTAGTTGGTATAAAAGTAGATAGAGTGGAGGACCTGAAGTTGGAAGCCCTGAGTTCAGATTTGACTTCAAACTTACTTGGCTCTGTGTCCTTGACTCAATCATTGAACTTCTGTTGGTCTCAGTTTCTCAACTGTAGAATTGGGATAATCATAGCCCTTACCTCCCACGAGTGTTGTGAAGATCAAATATAATAATATATGAAAAAAAACACTTAGCAGAGTGTCTGGTATGTAGTAGATGCTATGTAAATGTTAATTTTATTTACTTTAGATCCTTTGATTAAGAACTCTGTATCTCTGATCTGGATAAACATAGCTATAAAGTTTTCACTATTTCTATAGATTTCTTTATCCCTGTGGTCTGATGAATCAATCTCACAGTCAAGATTATAGAATGGTACGTCTACTGGCAGTCTGGAGACTTGGGAGTTCTGCTCATACTCTGAGGGTAACCTTGGACAAGTCATGCCTTTCTTTGCTTCAGATTGGGGACTCAAGCCAAAAGCATTAGAGAAAGACAATCCTAACTCCTTGTTGGGGGTGGGGGGGGTTACCTGTAGAATTCAATGCAAAGGGAAGATTTCAGAGCATTCCTTACTCCAGGAGAATAAAGTCAGAATAAACTCTACATGTAAAATAACTAATAATATAGTATTTAGAGTTGGAAGGGCTTTAGGAATTCTCTAGCCCAGCCACTTCCATTTCCTTATATTATATGTATTCCGGGACTGGCTGTCCTCATCAGCTGATGCAATCTTCATGCCAACTTGAGCATGTGCAGACATTCTGTAACTGGTTCTGGTCCATTTGCCTCATGGTTAGGCACTTGGTAGTTGCTTCCTTTTTTGATTGGTTATGGAGCCAGGATTAGGGTCTATTCAAAAGGCACTGGTCATCCAGGTCCTTCTCTTGGTTGACCTTTCTCCCGGTTGATTGTGTCCTAGAGAGACAACATTGTATGGTAAGGAGAGACGTTGGGTCCTCCCCATCTGAGACCAATAGGTGACCTGTGAATATAGTTCACTACATGGAGACCTTTGTAGTTTAGGACGAGGAGATTAGAGATGCCTATGGCCTTGGGAGTCTTGATGTTAATTGGCTAAATTCATATTATTTCATATTTATATTTATAATACTATTCACCAGGTCAATCAATGATAATGAGGAGTTACCACCTGGAACTGATTAATTGAAAATGGAACTAATATACAGGAATGGGGGTTTAAGCCAATAACATTAGAGAAAGCCAGCCCCAACTCTTTGGAGGCACTCATAGAGCCCAAAGAGAGGAGATTTCAGAGCATTACTTACTCTTAAAGAATAAGGTGAGTGTAAACTCTACATATACAATAAGCAATATTAGGTTTTGGAGATGGAAAGGACTTTAAGAATCCTTCAGCCTAGTCAGTCCCATTTCTTAGATAAGCCAACTGAAGCTTAGAGAGTTTAAATGATATTTTTTCAAGATTGGGGCAAACCCAATTTCTTTTCTCTCTACTTTTCTTGGTTTGTTTTCTTTCTCTAGCTCTTCGGTCCATGTAATAATCCCTGTATCACTTTGGGAAAACCATTTCACCCCTAATAAGTCTTAATTTTCTCATGTGCTACATGAGTGGAAAGTTAAGGATAGGGTACAAGAGTTGGGCTAGTAGGCTCTTCTAAACCTCTGATTCTTTGACCTATGAACCAAGGACCTTTAGGTCTGCTACTGGATAGACAGACAAGTGTGGAAGCTGTTCAAATACAGACCCAAACAGTCAGAAACGTGGCTGAAGCTTTCCCAAATCACTTGGGTCTCCAGAATCAGGCCGGATGCCTCCACAAAAGGCATTTCTTTTGTTTTTCAGCCCTTTGACATCTGGTTACTGTGGGAACAATGCCAGCCATTAAATGGGAAACAAGCTAGAGACATGAGACTTCCAGAACCTCAAAAACAGGGATTTTGGAAGAAGCACGATTTTGTAAAGGGGAGGGTGGGACCCTGCCTTACCCACACAGATGGGTCCAACCACTGATAAAAAGGGTAAACTTATCCGCACTCAGTGGTGGTGCCCTCAGTAGCCTGCATCCATGCAGCAAGCTTTGTGTTAAAAAAAGTCTTAATGCCCTTCTTGCTGGCTGGTGGCTTCAGCAAAGGCAGTGCCAGCACCAGAGGGCATGTTTCACGCTATTTACTTTTTCTTTTTCCAACAGAGGAGTTGGCAGAAGCAAGCCACATTCCTTGGGTCTGGAGGCACGGTGTCCTGGCATCTTGCACTAACCAGATTTCCCAAATGGCTCTCCAGCTGAGCCAATGGATTTTTATAAACAGCTCGTGTCCCTCTGAGTCACAGGCAGTAAATGTAAACAGAGCAGAGAACCATTGTTATCTCTTTAAATACCTCCAAAGTCATGGGTTGAATGAAGTCCCCAATGGGTCACCTGCCAACCCACCTGTTAAAACACTTTGCAGGCATTGAGACCAGTCTTGAGAGCTGTAAACGTCTAGGGTTGTGTGGTTTGTTGGGAGCCACCAGGAGTTCAGACCGAGGCCACGGGTGAACTCTCCTCCCTTCCCCACTTGTTCCTGACTTGTAATGATAAGAAAGGGTCTCAGTGCCTGCTGTGGAAGCCGAAGCCAGCAGCCCCAGAAGAGGCAGTGGGGCATAGTGGAGAGGCAGAAAAAAACCTGCAGTCATATCCTACGCCAGCTAATTAATAGGTGGGTGACCTTGGGCAGGTCAATTAATCTTTGTGGTCCTCAGTTTATGCATCTGTCAAATGAAGGAACTGGACTCAGGGACCTTTAAGCTTTAAATCTAAATCCCAGTTTTAAATCTATGACCCTATAGACATGAAGCATTCATGGATCCAGAGAAGATGGTCAGGCCATTCCCACTGGGGATAGGCTGATGTTGCCAAACCCTAAAAAACAGTTGCCTTTGAGAAAGGGCTAGTCTTTACCCCTTCTTCTCTGTGTGGATTAAATATCTGGGGGACCTCCAACCCAGTCCAATCCCAGAAGACTCACCCCAAGAAATAGCCATTGGAGCTACAGAGTCATGGGTATTATCTGTCAGCACGGCAACTGAGAGTCCCGACTGGTAGAAGTCACAGAAGTTAGGGGATGTGACATATGGAGAATGAGTTGAAACCTTAGGCCAACTGGAGGATTGTGGGGAAGGCTTAGACTAAGCTTGAAAAAGTCAGCACATGAAGCTCACAGGATATTCAGGCATTCCTCTGTGTTTCCTCTATGTCTCTGTCTCTCTGTCTCTGTCTCTGTCTCTCTCTGTCTCTGTCTCTGTCTCTCTGTCTCTCTCTATGACTCTCTCTCTCTCTCTCTCTCTCTCTCTCTCTCTTTGTCTCTCTCCCTCTCTCTGTCTCTGTCTCTCTCTGTCTCTGTCTCTCTGTCTCTCTCTATGACTCTCTCTCTCTCTCTCTTTGTCTCTCTCTCTCTTTGTCTCTCTGTTTCTGTCTCTGTCTCTCTCTCTATCTCTGTCTCTCTCTCCCTTCCTCTTTCCCTCTCTCTTTCTCAGCCATCCAACTTATCTATGTAGCCATCTCTGGCTGGCAGTGTGGTGGGGTCCATGCAGGGCTGGAATCCAGGGCCTGATGAAGCATAATTAACTTGGCTGGGTGCCTACTTTAAGTCATAAAGGCTGGACACCTTATTTCTCTCTTTCTTTACTGATAAATACTTATACATTTAGTATAAAATTTCCCAGATTAATTTTCATTCATAACATCTCCCTTCCAGCAGATGCACATAGTATGGTGAGAGAAGAATACAGTAGAAGTATAACTGAAAGTTTTAATTCAGTTTTTAAGATAAGACATTACTCTTGATTTCCTCTCTTTGTAGCTGCCAAATTTCTAGGGTCCATCTACTGCTTAGTCCTATGGAAGTAGAATTGTAAAGAGAGTATTTGTGGAAATGGAATCAGGAATGAATGGACTAGTCTCCCCCAAATCCACCACTCAGAAAACCCCTATTGAAACTTGGAAAGAACTACTACTATATAAAATTAAAGGACCTGAGTTCAGATCCCTTGGGTAAGTAAGATATATCATCTTTGTTGGTCTTACTTTCTTCATCTGTAGAAAGAAGGGGGTTAGACTAGATCTTTTATTAGGTCCCTTCTCCTTTTAGACTTAGGATCTACTCAAAGAGTCTCAAGAAACCTAATCTTACTCCTTGATCAATTGAGATTCAAGAGTGCAATGAGTGTCAAAATACTTGAGGATTGTCTTGCAGAGACAACATTAAATTTTTATGCTTGAACATAGAAACTAGAACTGAGAGAAATGGGTAGAAATTTCAATGAGACAAATTTAGGTTTAATATAAGAATAATATCATTTCCTAATTATCAGAGCTGTCCAAAAGCAGAATGAGTTCTGTGTTACTGGAAACCATAGTATTTTAGAGCTTTAAAGGCCCCAGAAGATCCTCTAACTGAACCCCTGTACTTTTACAGATGAGAAAAACGAGTCTCCTAGAGTTAAAGTGATTTGTCTATGAACATAGTCATCTGGGAGCAGAGCCAAGACTAGAATTCAGGACTCATATAGTTGCAGAATCCCAGTTGGAAGGGATATCAGAGTCTATCTATTCCAAACTGGTCCTGGACAAGATTGTTTTCTACCATATTCTCAACAAGGAGTCATTCTTCAACTGTATCAAGACCTACGATGAAGAGGGATGAACTGTCTCTCTGCTCAGGGAATCTTGTTCTCTTTTGAGCAGTTTTCAGTTGTAGGAAAGCTTATCCTGATCTCCAGACTACATCTTCCCTATTACCACTTCCATTTATTGCATCTGGTTCTGCCTTCTGGAACCAAGAAGAACAAGCCCAATCCTTCTTGTCCTTCATATTCTATCTTCCACTGTGCCCCATTCCTCCAATGCTTGAACATGCCTGAATTCCTTCAACCAATATTCCTATGGCATGGACTTCAAGTTCTTTACCATCCTGGACTCTCTCTGGCTTGTCAATGTCCTTCCTAAATTGTGGTGCCCAGAACTCAAAACAGTATCCTAACTATGCATCCCTCAAGTACTGTAAGACATCTGTCACGTCAGTGGATAGGAAAGGTAATCCTGGATTTCAACCGATGAGGGGGTCAGATTACACTGGCTCACAAGAGCTGACTGTTAAATTTGCAGCATTATCATTTACATTTAGGAAACTGTCAAACTCTACAAATCAGAACTTGACATTGTTTTGGCGATTTAAAAAGTGATGACAAAAATGTTTATAATGTAGATTAAATTTTACAGTATATTAAGTGTGAAAAATGTTCTTCATCTCTAGTGAGAAGACTGATAAATTTTGAGCACAAATCGAAGCAGACTTTTTTCACTTTCTTTTTTTCTTGCTTGGGTGTGTTTTCTTTTGCCACATGGCCAATATATTTTGCATGATTTCACATATACAATCAATATCATATTACTTGACTTTTCAAGGGATACAGGAGAGGCAAGAGGGAAGGAAAGAATTTGGAACTCAAAAAAATTTAATATGAATATTAACTTAAAAAATGTAATTGGGACATATTCAATTACATATGTGTATATATACACACATTCATATATTTAAATGTGTATTGTGTGTACATTTTTCCCCTTGACAGCTGGTTGTTAAACATTTGACAGAAGGACTGTCAGCTCTCATTCCCAAACACTACAGTTGCTCTCAATATAGCATACAAGCTCATTGGCTTTTTCAGCTTCCTTCTCACTCTAATGACTCCTACTCTGATGTGTCCTTGTCCCCGTATGACAGTCGTGATCTTAGAAGCATACATCTGGATCTAGAGTAGAAATAGACCTTAGAGACCAACCAGTATAAATTCCTCATTTTGCAAAGAGAGACAATGAGGTCCAAAGAGTCCTAGGAAATTGCTAGAGGTTATACCAGCTAGATGACAAAGCAAGGATTTGAATGTAGTTCCTCTAGTGGCAGATCCAGCACTTAACGATCAAGTAGTTCTTCCTTTTGTCTAACCATAGTTTCTGCTACTTTCATTTGAGCCCCTGGGCAGACATAAAGCACACATGTTGGTGAACTTCCTTCTCATGGAAAGCCTTTACAGACATTGATTCTTCCTTCAGGCTTAAATAGCATCATCTTTTTTGTTGTTGATTTTTTTTCCTTATTGAACTGGTTTTCTTTCCTTTAGATAACTTTTATTCTTCTTCCTTGGACTTGAAATACAAATAAGTGGGGAAGACTGAGGTCATTTAATTGTAACTGTCAGGAGAGAGTTTGCTAAGTGGAAAGCGCCCAGGACTGGAAAATCAGGAAGCCTGAAATCAAGTCCTGGCTCTTACATTAATTCACCGAGTGTCCTTTGGCAAGTTGTTCCTTCTTTGCATTTCATCTTTAAAATGAAGGGCTTAAAAAAATAAAAACAAAACAAAACAAAAATAAAACAAAGGGCTTGAGGGGGAAGCTGGGTGGCTCAGTGGATTGAGAAACAGACCCAGAAACTGGAGGTCCTGGGTTCAGACACTTCCCAGCTGTGTGACCCTGGGCAAGTCACTTAACCAGCATTGCCAAGCCCTTACCACTCTTCTACCTTGGACTCAATATTGATTCCAAGAAATAAGGTGAGAGTTTAAAAAATAAAATAAAATAAAATGAAGGACTTGCACTTACTGATCTCTTCAGGCACTTCCATCTTCAGTGTTGGGTGGATAGTGGTCATTAATAGCAGGGATCCCTTCACATGATTCTACTCCATCCCCCTCACATATTTCCTCCATCTGAGTCCTGTGTTTCAAGTCAGAATCACTTTAGGAAGCTATCCACCATATGATTTTAATAGGTACAAAGGAAACAAATTTGGGAGGAGATCATTGGCCGCATGAAGCCAGCTGGGCCACCTGCAAGTGATCAGCAGGAGTTGTGTGAGTAGGTGTAAAGATACCACAGGAGGAATAACATGAGCTTAGTATGATCCAGAACTTCTCAGCTGGGTTGGTGGGCAAGTTGGAAGAACATATATACAAGGTATCTTTATAAAACCTCAGAATCTCAAAATGGCGGCCATCTAGGTCAACCCATATCTGAGTCAGAATCTCCTCTACGACACCCCTGATGAGTACACATTTAGCCTTTGCTTGAAGAATTACAGGAGGAAAGACCTGTGAACTTATTTGATTATAGCAATTAGGGCCATCTCAAAGTGGAATGGGTTGACTTGGGCAATAGAAGTTTCTCCTTCATCGCAGGAGCTGAATATGAGAATTCTTACTCATGTACACTTGGACTGGGAGGCCTCTGAGATCTCTTTCAACCCTGAGATTCTCTGTTTCTGTGATTCATCTTCTCTCCTCTCCATGGTCGCCAATTCTATGTTCATCCAGTTCTAATTATTAGGAAGTTTTTACTCATGTGAAACATATGCCCCTTAGCAATTTCTCTCCATCAGCACCAATTACAACTTATCCCTTTGTTCACTATAGTAATATCTAGCATCGATAAAGGTTTACAAATTGACTCGATTACTTCATTTCATCTTGGGAAATAGGTTCTATTAATTGTGCTCCTTTCACAGAGGAGAAAACTGAGACTAAGAGGTTAAAAGACTATTCCAAGATCACCAAGCTACAATATTTCAACTTATTTCAACCTGTCTGCAAATCTAGGTCTCTGTCCACTATGCCACCTAGCTGCTTTACTTGGCAGCTGTTCAAATATTTGAAGTTATTTTATCCTCCGTGTCTTTTCTTATTCATGTTAGACACATCCAGTTATTTCAGGTTGCTGCAATCAGGTGGCATAGAAAGATCACTAGGTTTGGAAACAGAAAGGCTTATCTTTATGAGTTCGAATCCAACCTCAAGTACTTAATATCTGTGTGATCATGGGCAAGTTACCTCACCCCATTTGCCTCAGTTTCCTCATCTGTAAAATGAGCTGGAGAAGGAAATAGCAAACCACTCCAGTATCTTCACCAAAAAAAAAACCCAAATGAAGTAGGTTATGTAGAGTTGGACACGGCTGACGTGACTCAACAAAAACAATGTTCCTTCCATTGATCCTCATGTGTTATAGCTTTCAAACCTTCACATTATCTAACTCTCTTTTCAGGATATAATCCAATCCATCATTGTTTTTCCTAGAGTGGGGCATCCAAAACCAAATACCATTATTTCCTTTTGTTCTCGTTATTCAATTTTATTCTATTTTCAGTTCCAACTCTTCTCCCTTCTCTCTCATTGAGAAGGCAAAAATACAAAACCCATTACAAATTTGAAGTCATGCAAAACAAATTTCTTCATTAGCCATGAAACACCATTATTTCAGAAGTAGTCTGACAAGAGGTGGAGAGCAATGAGTTTGCAACCTCCCTTTTCTGAGCAACATGCCTTCTTTTGCTAAGTCTTCCTGTTAGCATTGAGACAAGAAGAATTCCAGGATAGGTGGGAGTGTAGGAGAAAAAAGCCCAGAGATGAACCTTGTGTGAATATGTAGTTATGAATATTAACTAGTATTTACATAGTGCTGTAAGGTTGGCAAAGTACTTTACATATATCATCTCATTTAAGTCTCACAACATTAGATGCTATTATTCTCATTGTACAAAAGAGGAAACTGAGGCAGCTAAATTCTAAGGATCAGCCCAACTAAGTCTAGAAGATTAGCCATCAAAAGATAAACTTATTTTTGGCTACCTTGACTCATGAAGATCATTCCCTGATGGTCACAGCATTACAGCTGGAAAGGGATGCAGGGGCCATGGAATCCAATCAACTCATTTTTACAGAAGAGGAAATTAAGTAACAGAAATGTTGAATGACTTACTGAAGATCACTCAGTTAAGAAGTGTGGGAGATGAATTTTAATCATGATTTTTCTGACATCAAGTTCATTGTGCCTGAATAATATACAAAGTGCGTGCCCATAATGATGAAATGGTATATACTTGGACATGCTGAAATTTTGTCTAATATACTCCCTTGGAAATAGCCTGGCATAATGTAGTATATAGAATACTAGATTTGGAGTCCAGAAGATCTGAATTCAAATTCCACATGGGGGTGTGGTGGTAAGTGTTTAACAACTGGATCTCCATTGCCCTTCCATAAAAGTACATATAATACTATTATTATATTATTATGCATTAATGCAATAATGCATAATCATATGAATTATTAACATTTTTCACTCCAGATGAAGTCTAGACACTGGAAAAATACATTAAATATATAATGTAATATAATAAAAATATATAAAGTCCTGGTTTGTAGCATTTACTGATTTCTGAGGTGTAAACACTCACACTGAAAATTTAACAACCAGCTCTCGTGAGCCAATAAGAGCACACACCGACATGCCAGAGACACTTCTAATTGTATGCTTCTGGGCAAGTCACTTTGACTTCCTCTGAGCTTCAATTTTCCCATTTTAAAATGATCATCTTAATGACATTTAACTCATAGGATACTTGTGAAGATCAAAAGAGATGATCTGAATATACTTCTCTGAAAATCTTGAAATACTATACGCCCCTCCCCCCGGTGTGTGTGTGTGTGTGTGTGTGTGTGTGTGTGTGTGTGTGTGTGTGTGTATGTGTGTGTGTGTGTGTGTGTTTAATTTTCAGGAGAGGAAGTATGGAATAGTTCCTGTGGGAGAACTTACAGGAAGACATAAACTAGTCACCTAGGATGGATGCACAAGCACCATAAGAAGAAACATTTTAAAAATGGAGTATTTATCCATCCAACGGAATATTGTTGTTCTGACACTATTATCTTATTTTTTATTGTTTCATTTTCATGAGTGTTTGAAGAAGAACTGTGCTGGTCTCCTCCCATTGGTGAGTTCCTTCTGAGGGCTCTCCATTTTGGAGAGAGGCTCAGACTGACCATGCTTCATTGTCCTACTCGGTTGTGTTTCTGTCTCTCCTGACCAGTAGAGATCTTCCTCTATTGCCCTCTCTCCCTTTTTTGGCTCCCTTATGTATGTTATTTGCTCCCATTTGAATGTAAGATGCTTAAGGCAAAGGTTGTCTTTCTTTTTGCTGTTTGCATCTCAAATATTACACAGGAATTTATTGCCAGCCCCTACATCTTGTCTCCTCTCCTAGAAGGGGTATGAGGCATCTAGGCTGTTCAAGTGTATGGGTACATACTGCCTCTGATGTAAGGACTTGTCAGGACCTTTTCAGGGCTGTTTATCCACTTTTGGTGTCCACTTTTCACTTAACTCTCACTTTTGGCTCCAAGAAGCTGTAGCATGTGGAATGGCCATACTCAGTAAAAATGTCTTGGTAGATAGACTAAACCACAGTCTCAAACCTGTAGGTGAGTTAGGGGTGTCTACACCAAGCATGTGAAGACTTCCCTGATGGAATAGGCATATGAGAAACAATCAGTTCCAAAGGCCATAAAAGCAGCAGAAAAACACACTGTGGAGTGCTTAGAGCTTGGTCAGACATCATAGATCCCAAGGACATCCTGTATCCCAACCCATCACCAGTTGTCTTGTCTTTTGTCTTACTACTGGACTTGGATGACTGAGATCGAGAGTAAAGCTGATGACTTTGTGCAATGCTGCCTCAATTAACTTGAGAGTCAAAACATCCCCCATGATGTCAATATTTTTAGAAAACAAAGGACAAACAATAACAAAGTGAGCTCTGTGGGGACAGAGAGAGTCTTCTTCCCTGTCTTCTCCCCTGTGCCTCAGAGTAATGTAATGTAATCAATCAATCAATCAATCAATCAAAAACACATATGAAGCAACTACCGTGTTCAATGTACTGTGCAAGACCAGGGCATATAAAGACCACAGTGAAACAAACATCTCTTGCCCTCAAGCTGTTTGCATTCTATTGGTAGCATATAGTAGGTGCCAGGGAAATCCTTGCCTCCTTGTAATGATTTAAATGTGAGCACTGTGACTCAGAATAAGAGGGAGAAAAGGTCCTGCATGGACCACATTAATGGAAGACTGAGAATCATTTGTAATTAGCTTGGCATACATTATTTTCAACACATGATATCCTTTTAAAATGACTTTAAAGTATCTGAAAGCAATATTCTTGTATACTTGCCTTTCTATTCAATGCCTAATGAAAATCTTTTTTCCCCTTTGATGCTACAAAGATAACTGTGCCTTCAGCTCCTGTCCAAATTGTCCCAGATTCTCTAGGAGCAGTAGCAGAGTTAATGAGGTGGGAAGAAGCAAAGCCTCGTTACTGGTCACTGCTGGGCAGCTTGGAGTAGGGTCCCAGGAGCTACTAGAAGACTCTCCCCTTGGCTGAACAACAGCAATCACCTTCTTTTAAAAAATGTCTTATTGATGCCTTTTGCCTTTACATAAAAGTCATTTCCTACCTCCACCCTTTCCAAACTGAACTGTCTTGTGACAATAAAATAGAATAAAAATCAGCAAAAGCATTAATCTCTCAATCAACACATCAATAAATATTTATTTAGTTCTAAGATGTAAAAGATATTATAAACATAGATTTAGACCTGAAAGGGACCTCAGCAGTTATCAAGTCCAGCTGCCTTATTTTATAAATGAGGGAAATTAAGTCAAATTTAGCTACTGCCAGAGGTCACATAGGTAGAGAGCATTTCAGACAATATTTAAATCTAGGTTCTCCAACTTCAGGGCCAGAGCACTTTCCAAGAAAGAAAGAAAGAAAGGAAGGAAGGAAGGAAGGAAGGAAGGAAGGAAGGAAGGAAGGAAGAAAGAAAGAAAGAAAGAAAGAGAAAGAAAGAAAGAAAGAAAGGAGGAAGGAAGAAAAGAAAGAAAGGAAGGAAGGAAGAAAGAAGGAAAGAAGGAAGGAAGGTAGGAAGGGGAGGGAGGGAGGGAGGAAGAAAGAAAGAAAGAAAGAAGGAAAAGAAGAAAGAAGGAAAGAAGGAAGGTAGGAAGAAAAAGAAAGGAAGAAAGAAAGAAAGAAAGAAAGGAAGGAAGGAAGATAGAAAGAAAGAGGAAAGGAGGGAAGGAAGCAAAGAAAAGAGAAAGAAAAGAAAGAAAGAAAGAAAGAAAGAAAGAAAGAAAGAAAGAAAGAAAGAAAGAAAGAAAGAAAGAAAGAAAGAAAGAAAGGAAGGAAGGAAGAAAGAAAGAAAGAAAGAAAGAAAGAAAGAAAGAAAGAAAGAAAGAAAGAAAGAAAGAAAGGAAGGAAGGAAGGAAGGAAGGAAGGAAGGAAGGAAGGAAGAAAGAAAGAAAGAAAGAAAGAAAGAAAGAAGAAGAAAGAAAGAAAGAAAGAAAGAAAGAAAGAAAGAAAGAAAGAAAGAAAGAAAGAAAGAAAGAAAGAAAGAAAGAAAGAAAGAAAGAAAGAAAGAAAGAGAAAGAAAGAAAGAAAGGACTGAACCAGGGCTTTTCCCACTGTTTCTGATAATATATACACTATTTTGTTCTGGTTGTCTCCCACCTCTCCAATATGAGAGAAGGTATTTTTGTTTGTTTAAAAAAAAACTGTCTTTCCATCTCACTCAGCCTGAAGTTCAGGAGCTACCCATGGATCTGATCTGATTATTGATGGCTCAGGGAGCTTTGACTTACTATCTTTCTGATCTGGATCAGTTCAACCTCCTTCCCCACGTCTCACTACTGTGTCTCATCATTCTGATGTCAAAATTAGAGTGGAAACCCATTAGTTTAGACAACTGTAGCTCAGAACTCTCAAACAAAGGAAATCTGGAAAATTCAGTATTGCTGAGTTGGGATTACAGGCATGGACCAACACTATGGCCACCATGATCTCTCCTTTGGGAATTAACTTTTTTTTTCAGTTACTTAAAGTTGGCCTTTTTTTTTTAGCAATCTTTTCACTTACATTGGGCAAGAAAATCCTTAAAGTTGGAGATAGAATATCCTTTCTTTTTTGCACCAGAGAAAGCAAAGAATCAGATCAGGGTCTCATTCCAGGGCATTCTTACTATAAAGTTTATGCAAAGGACTTTCCAGTCCAGGAGCCATGGGATTTTCTTTCCCAGTAAGGAGTGTCTGTGTTCACTTTGGCTGGGTTTAGTTCTGGAGAAGTTTGACCTTAAATCAAGGACACTGATTCTTTTCCCATTCTCTTGGCGTCATTATTCCCCTAACCTGGAAACCTGGAGGAAAGCTTCTAATACTTATCTAGGATTCAAGATTAGGATCTCCTCTCAAAGAGATTAACAGGGTGGTTTTATCATGTTTTTCACAAAAGTTCTGCTTCATGTGTGGTAGTCATCTATGTTCCCCATGTGTACTTTGGCTTCACAATTCCCTATGTATCTATGTACTACACATGCCTTTATAAGTTATAGTTTTATGCATCCTTTCATCCCACTGATTGAGTATAGTTTCCATATTATTACTATATTGTATTATTTATATGATATGTGATAATATTTATATAATATATAATTAAATTTCTATATTATTCCATATCATACATATTACAGTATAATTAATTCTATTGCTACTTTTCTTACTATCCTATTTAAATGTCTCCTTTAAACCAGCTTTGTTCTCTCACTAAAAAGAGCAAATACAATGATGGGGGCTCATAAGCTATGCTTTGAATGGATCCAGGTGCACATCAACCTAGAGGTCGCTTTTCTTGGAATTCTTTTTAGAAGAGTCACTGCCAGACATCTATATAACATGGTTTGTTCAACCCCCATTCCCCAATTTAATGATGAGAACTCCCTTCCCCCCACTAGTCTTCTGCTCCCATGAAGGCACAACTATCTTGACTCTGGGACCTTTTTTTCTGTTATGAACTCCTTTGGGCTAAAGAGCACCATATCTAGATCAAAGTGTATGCCACTTGTTTCCCATGATTCCAAGCTGTTTTGTCGAGTGGTTGATCCAGTCCACGTCTCCACCAGAATCCTGTTATTTTAGGAGAAGCAAATGGATCGGTCAGCATTAGATCATCCTGACACACTTGGATGAAGCGTGCATCACTCTTTGCATTTGCCCCTTCCCCAACATACGAGTCGTATCCGTCATGCCCCAACCCTTTGTCATCCTCCAAAAGTCTTCCTACTAAGTCATATGAAGAGCCTCCCTTTGGAGATGGGCTCTGTTCAGCCCCATCTGCCATGACTTCTTTCTCTCTTCAAAGCCTCTTCAGTGGACTTGAAAAGGAGCAGGCAGCCGCCATGCTTTTCCTCGTCCCATGGTCGTGTGCTTTGGCTTTCTGTGAATGACTGATTTCAGGCTTTTTGGTAAGGAGGCCGTCTTGAGCCCCAGCTTCTTGGTGTTTGCTTTGGGAACGATTCGTGGTTGAATGGTAATGTCCCACTCCCCGTGTAAACACGGCAAAACCGTGAGGCAAACAGGCTCAACCCTTGGAGGCAGGTCAAAGGATCCCCCTCTCACCCGCCTGAGTACATTGAAATGCTGGATTCAGCAAAAGACCTATTTAGTAGCAAAAATGCCCCCATCCTGCCAAACCGATAAATTCCCGCCTCCCCCCCAAATCCTTTTGCACAAAGATGAATGTTTATTTACAAGGCAACATACAAAAAAGGTAAGGATGTAATTCAAGGTTGGCTAAGTCTGTTCTGGGCAGCAGCTCAAGGGATTCCACTGTTCTCCGCCTCTTGGGTCTGAAGTTTCTCCTAGTGAAGGCGGATTGTCCATCCTCAGGCCATGGAGCAGGGAGAGGAGGGAGGGGAGGAGATGGGGGGACAAGAGGAAGGAAAGGCCTGTGGCTATTCAGATTTCCCCGACTCCCTGTTGGGAATGATGCCCCCACCCCTATGACCTGGCATTTATAATATACTCACAGTGCCTCATGATAGATCGGAAGGAGGGCTCATTTCCCATCAGAAAAGATGTGGGTTCAAATCTTGTCTCTGATAGACACATCCTGGTAGAACTATACAAATATTAGCCCCAACTGTGCTTCACAGTTCATTTTGGTTCTTTTTGACATCCTCATATATCCCTTCACTCCCTGATACTATCTCCCCCTGGCAAAAAACATCATCAAATCAATACTCCCCTTACAATGAGACAGGGCTGTTCAGTCCACTTAGTATGATTTCACTCATCATCCTGGTGACTCCCCAAGCCCAAATGACTTTCCCTGGCCTCACTCTCCTAAATGTGTCATTTCTTCTTATTAGAATGTCAGCTTCTTAAGGACACTAGCTGTACCATCTGTCTTTGGATCCCAATGCTTAGATCTTTCTTTCTCTATTTCTCTTTCTCTTTCTCTTTCTCTTTCTCTTTCTTCTTCTCTTTCTTTTTCACTTCCTAACTCCTTCCCTCCCTCCTTTATTCCCTCCTTCCTTCCCTCCCTCCTCCCTCCCTCCCTCCCTCCCTTCCTTCCTTCCTTCCTTCCTTCTTTCTTTCTTTCTTTCTTTCTTTCTTTCTTTCTTTCTTTCTTCTTCTTTCTTTCTTTCTTTCTTTCTTTCTTTCTTTCTCTTTCTTTCTTTCTTTCTTTCTTTCTTTCTTTCTTTCTTTCTTCTTTCTTTCTTTCTTTCTTTCTTTCTTCTTTCTTTCTTTCTTTCCTTTCTTTCTTTCTTCCTTTCTTCCTTTCTTCCTTTCTTCCTTCTTCCTTTCTCCTTCCTTCCTTCCTTCCTTCTTCCTTCCTCCTTCCTTCCTTCCTTCCTTCCTTC
>NC_077230.1:411492980-411668793 GCF_027887165.1 Monodelphis domestica | reverse complement strand
GGTCCCTCAGCTTTTCTTTCTGAATCAAGTTCTTTATGTACATCTTGACTTTTCACACAGAAGATTCATGGCCTCAGCTCCCCTCTGTATTTTCGTTATGAATAGGGGCCCTTAAACATTTCCTTCTCATTTAATTTATCATTTTTGCAGTCTTTCAACACTGGGTCCAGGCTAGAAATAATGGAACACAGAGGCCTGTCCATGAGAACATAGTCTTTCACAATAATAAAATTTTCAGAGAAAGAAAGAAAAAGAAAAGAAAGGAAAAAGAAAAGCAGTCATGTCTTTAGTTCTCAATGGGGTCCTGGAGTGATGGACTTTCCACCTACCCAGATTTCAATGAATTAAACCTGAGACAGTATAACAATAACTCAATTATTGAGTTATCAATACAGAGGGCCTTTTATTTCCAAGAGTTGATCTCTCATCTTTTCAGAACCCTGAATCTTTTGCTTCCTCTTGTACTCTTTTCACAAAAATCTTCTAAGTCTTGTCAAACAGTTTGCCAACAAGGTTGGGTCCATCCTTTTTGGAACAGGAAATAGGGAAGCTAGAGAATTAAAGCTTCAAGTGCAATGGGATGTCATTTCCCTTTGTGTGTTGAGAACTCCATTGGGATCATTTATGTGCTAACTGCTAATGCATCAGTCCAATAGTTTGAGGCTTTCTCAAGGGTCTATCTGAATCGCCCCACATGGCCATCAGTGGATAGATGGGAAATGTGCGTGTTTTCCTTATTTCCAAGTAAATATATCCCCCTTTCTTCTCTTCCTATTTTTTTTTCTTTTGGAGGTCATGAATCACTAAGGCAGAAGTTAATGTTTCTTCTGAAATCTCTCTGCTTGGGGTCCCTATGTAAAGGCCAAGCAGATCCATCCTTCATGAACCATGAAGGCTTCCAGGAAATCTCTCACACATGCATTTCCTGTGCACCTGAACTTGTTTGTAATTCAGTTGAATTCAACAGACATTTATTAAATCCCTACTGTGTACAAGGCCCTGGGGACAAAAAGGCTAAAATTAAACATCCATTTATTATAACATAACTTTAATGTTACCTTAATGACTGAGAAATTTAGACATGAGAAATTAGAGAAAAGTTGAAAATTTAAGTCCTTGGTGTATTTTAATAGAAAGAGGGATGGATTTAAAGACTGAGCATCTATATTTGATCCCCATTGCTTATTACTTGGGGGAAACTTTATTAATCACTGTGGATGGACCTCAGTTCCCTCACCTGTAAAATGAAATGAAGACAGATTCAAAGATGTCCAACTTATCTTCTGGGTCCAAGGACTGAGAGCTTCTTAGCCACATTTCTACATTTTACTCCCTCTCTCAGCTCCTCCTCCTCTTCCTCTGCCTCCTCTTCCTCCTCCTCCTCCTCCTCCTTCTTCTTCTCCTCCTTCTCCTCCTCCTCCTCCTCCTCCTCCTCCTCCTCCTCCTCCTTCTCCTTCTTCTTCTTCTTCTTCTTCTTCTTCTTCTTCTTCTTCTTCTTCTTCTTCTTCTTCTTCTTCTTCTTCTTCTTCTTCTTCTTCTTCTTCTTTCTTCTTCTTCTTTTCTTCTTCTTCTTCTTCTTCTTCTTCTTCTTCTTCTTCTTCTTCTTCTTCTTCTTCTTCTTCTTCTTCCTCTTCTCTTCTTCTTCTTCTTCTTCTTCTTCTCTTTCTTCTTCTTCTTCTTCTTCTTCTTCTTCTTCTTCTTCTTCTTCTTCTTCTTCTTCTTCTTCTTCTTCTTCTTCGTCTTCTTCTTCTTCTTCTTCTTCTTCCTCTTCTTCTTTCCAACCTAAGGAGTTCTTATCTTAAGACTAACATTTTTCTACCTCAATCTTAAACTATATTACAATGATTAATATAATTAATATAATATAATAATATAATTACTATAATATGGTGGAGGGCAAGGCAGAGTTACACTTGAGTGCATATAACCTGCTGGTGTTGATGTTTACTTAAATACTTTGGATTACAAGATTTGGATTAAGAGGGGAGGCTAACACAGATACTAGGTTCTAGCATGACTACTGTATTATGCTCTTTATGGAAGAGCATTAAGTGGAAGTTAGGAGATTCTCAGCAATCTTGGCTAGTTTCTGTGATTTCCTTTATGACCCTTCAGCAAGTCATTGCTCTCTTCTTTATTCCCTCCCTGTAACCCTACCATCTTGGGCCTCTGTCTACTTACCTATTAAAAAAATGTGACAAATAGTATTAAATGATATCTAAAGTTTCTTGGGATATCTCTTGTAGTCTCCATTTCTTTAAGCAGGGGGCTCAGGTTAGGCCTGTGTAACTAACATGGACCAGAAACAATCCCCCTGGCCAGTTCCATGACTGAAGTGAACCTGTTCAGATCTTCTTTGATTGTCAATCAGAATCAAGGCAGTATTTCCACTCTAGAGGAATGCTTGCATTCTGGCACTGTGTCCCTCACTTGGCAAGCTCTCAAAATTAATTCTAGGAAAATCTACCAAGATGAGAAGTCCTTAGTAAAAGATGGCATTCCTCTAAAGGATAAGGAATAGACAATTTTCAAGAGGAAATTCATATTTGATAATCTTTTGGGGAAAAGGTGTATACTCAATTATGAACAAATTGATATAAACTAGAAGGCTAGGGAGGTTGGGAAAAGATAATGACAGTAAATTAAAATCACTGCTGGTGGAATAGTTGAGAAATAAGTGCACACATTCATTGTAGGTAGAATTGCAAATTTAGTGTATAATTTTTGGAATGCAATTTGGCAATCTTCAGTAAAAGTTACAAATTTATGCCCTTTAAACAGAATAATTCCACTGTTGGGAATACTCCACAAAGCTTATAAGGAACAAATGACCAAAAAAAAACTCCAATATGTTCAAATGTATTTGCAGGTACAATATTTGTCACAAAAAAAATCAACCTAAATACCCAAGAATAGGAAAATAGTTAAATTATAGTACATAATGGAATGCTATAATTAAGACTACAAGTATGAAGAATGTGAAGAAATGTACATATATCTTTATGAAACGATACCTTATGAAAAATTAGAATTAAAGAAAGAGAACACTCATTAAATATAACTTCACTGAAGGTAAAAGAATGAGAATGAACAAAATAACCAAATGAAAATTAGAAGAGAATATTGGAAAAGTTGCTTTATTTAAATGTTTATTTAACTTATAACTTAACTTGTATAATATAACTTATTTAACTTAATTTAATTTGTAGCTATTATTTAATATGATTAGTTGTAAAACACATTTAAATTAGCTTATTGATACTGGTAATAAACCATTAGAAATAACTGTGGCAGAATAGATAGGGAGTTGGCTTTTGAGTAAAGAAGACTTGGACATAGATTCTGTCTCAGATTCTCAATAAGTTATTTTACCTCTTGGGGTCCCCACACAACTCATTAAGCATACAAATATCCGATCATTAACTGACCTTCATCAGTAGAGTTCCCTTCCTGGATGAAGTCCTAAACCTTCCCTTCCTCCTCCAAAAAATGTTACAAAAAAAAAAGATGGCAGTGCTTGTCTGTCCCAGTTGGTGGCTCAATGAAAATTTTGGCTAATCCTTAGTGCAACTGAGGGTTCAGTGATTATCTTCTTTCCATGAGGGCTCTTAACTCAACAGGGAAAGGGTATATTCATGTGTAACTGGGAAACACAAACAATGTTAAAAGTATAGAAAGATACCCAGTGGATCAGCTATGGGGGGTGGGGGGGGGAGGAAAAGAAAATGATCTTTGTCTTTAATGAATAATGCTTGGAAATGATCAAATAAAATATTATTAAAAAAAAAGAAATAGGAGCTGAGGGAGTTCAAGGGACTTCAATTTACTAATCTTAATTTACTTGCCTATAAAAATAAAATTTCTTGAGGAGGCTAGGTACAGCTGAAATAATAATGCTAGTATTTATTTATTAAACAAATAGTTAACCAACAAATTAAATACTAGTATTCATTTATCAAACAGTTAACCAACAAATTAATTAAAATAAATAAAAAATAAATATTGAACAACTAAAAAAAAAGTATAGAAAGAAACCTTGGCTTAGAATGAAGACGAAGGTAGCTGGTGGCACAAGAGATAGAATGTTAAGTCAGGGGTCAGGAAGATCTGAGTTCAAATTCTGTATCAGACACTTACTAATTGTGAACCTGGGCAAATCACTTAGCCTCCATTTGCCTCAAATTCTTCATCCATCAGATGGGGAAAAATAATGGAACCTATCTCCAGGGCTATTGTAAAGATCAAATGATACAGTATTTATAAAAAGTACTTAGCACATCATTGGTGCTATATAAACGCTTATTCTCTTCTCCCTAGTTTTGAGTTTTGCTTCTGACATTAATCATAACATAGTGGACAATTATTTCTCATCTCTCACGTTTTCTTAACCTTAAAGTGGGAATACAAAATCTATCTCACAAGGGTTTTTTTGAGTTTCAAAATACACGTTTTTAAGTTGGAAACAAAAAACTAACTAAAGAGTATTAGAATAAATGTTTTCTCCCCTCAATTTCGGTAAGTACTATGTATGTAAAAACAACAGGAAATATTTTATGTGATGAAGAAATTAAATTCTAACTGCTTTTTCTAATAAGATCAGCAATAAAGCAAAAAATTATTTTATCACTCCTATTATTGATAAACATTTAAAGATACAGTTTGCTCTGTAGTTTGCCAGGGGATTACCTAGTTGTCGTTGGCTTTTATGTTTATTGATGCCATGAATTCCTTGCTACCATCGCCAATGCCCCCCTCCCCAGTCCAGATGCTAGTGATGGTCCTGCCCTGCCAGCTAGTCCTCTGGCAAGAAGTTGCTAAGCCCTTACATCATCATGACTAGAGGTCAGGAAATTTAGAGTTTGTCTCCATTTCCTCCTCTGGAAAATGGAGATGATAATAGCACCCTGTCTAGTAGAATTATTCTGAATATCAAATGAGATGATATTCATAAAATACTTTGCAAACTTTAAATAACTATAAAAATGCTAGCTGACTTTATTTTGCAAATCACAATACATAGTCACATGTCTTACTTTCATTCTCTTTGTCTCTCTGTCCTATCTCTGTCTCTGTCTCTGTCTCTGTCTGTCTGTCTGTTTCTTTCTCTCCTTCCCTCCCTCTCTCTGTCCTTCTCTCTCTCTCTCTCTTTCTCTCTCTCTCTTCTCTCTCTCCCTCTCCTTCTCTGTCTTTGTCTCTCTGTCTTTCTCTTTCCTCTCTCCCTCCTACTTATTTGCATGCTATCTTTTTTTCCTCCTTAGAATTTTGACTTCTTGCACTAAAAGCCTTTTTTTTTTTTGGTCTTCCTTTGTATTTTCGGCACTTTGAACAATTCCTGGCACTCTGTAAATGCATAATACGCCTTTGAGGGCTTGACTTGATTTCCCTACTTGCAGGGCAGGGCTTTGTAACCTTTTTTGTGTCATAAAACTCTTTGACAATTTTGTCAAACCTATGGAGTCCTTAATTAATCATATTCTTAATTAATCAATAAAATAAACTTTTAAAAGATAAAAAAAGAAAAGAAAAAAATAATGTACATTCGATCTCTAAACTCTGTGATCCAATTTACTTGCTTACAGAGGTCCATCCAGTAGCTTCTCTGAGGACCCAGGGTTTGCCTGCCCAAGGATGACATCGCGGTTGGATGAATGAGATGAGATACAACATGCAGTCAGCCCACATATGCAGGCATCTCACACACAGTGCTCTGCCATAGAGCTGTGGTACATTTGTTATATAGATTTTTTTGGTACACACACATAATCAATTCTCTACGTATGTGACATTCTACAGTTTGATTGGATATCATCAAATCACCTAAACAACACTCTTGTGATATTACTACAACAAAGAATTCTGTGATCATTCACTAGGTTTCTACAACACTCTGTGATAGATATGATTAATGTGAATAAAGCCATTTGTAGGTTAGTATCCCTTGACCTCCTGAGAGGATCATGGTGCTTTTGGCCAGCTTTCACTATCCATCATAATTGCTTGGGAGATGAACAACAAAACATATTCGTATCTAGGTGTGAGGACTTTAGGCAGACCAATTTTGGGGTTTTCCTCAATTTACAAGTTCTGTTTTTCTTGTGTTACTTTGAAGTGCCTAGTAATACTGCTTGGCTTCTGATCCAACAAATTAATTTGAATGTGGTAATTGTAGGACAAGATTCATTATAGTATTTATTGTAGAGCCTTGTAGCATGTCTTGTGCTTGAGAAAGGAGGGGTCATGGGAAGTAATCTTTGGGCTTTTATTCTGTAATTGCAATCTTTTGGGGGTAATAACCTAGGGGGCTTAAAGCAGGGTATATATTTATTGATCCTATAAGTATTTGCTCTCATGTTATTTCTCCTGTATTGGGGAGAGAATAATAATCATAACAAGTCCACTAGAGGGGAAAATTTAGGGAAAGAAGTCACAAAGGGGGATGAGCAGGGGGCTGCCATTCTGGGGTTTGCTTTGCTGACCTTTCTTCCTCGGACCATAACCTTGTCAATTGCTCGGGTTATGATGGCCTCCGGCACTAGATGTATGACTACTTCTTTCTAGATCTCAGTATCCCCATGACTAAAACAAAGGGATTCAACGACCTCGAGATCCTTTTCCAAGCTCTTAAGTTCTATTTTGTATGTAATAAGGTCCTTTTTAAGGCTGACATTCTACGTTCTAAGGCCCTCCCAGATCTAACATTCTCTGTTCTAAGAGATATTTTACATTCCAAGGTCCCTTTGGGTTCTGACATTTTGTGTTCCAAAGGTCCTCTCGGCTCTGACATTCTGCATTGCAATTCTGTCCCAGCTCTGAGAGTTTAGTTCCAAGTCCCTGCAAAGAAACAAATCTCAGGTGTGGACTCATGATCTAGTCTGGCCATCTAGAAGATCCTAGAGTCTCATCAGCTCACAGAGTCATCCCTTCACTCTCTGCTCCTCGCCACCGCTACTGCTGAATCCTTTGAAGGACTCCTGCTATGAAGGTGCTTCCTCTTGGCTTCCATATTGTAACCCCTGCTAATGAGGTCATTTCTGAGGGGGAACCACCTCCATCTAAATAGCTCCCTCCATTTAGACATCCCTCTAACCAACAGCACATTCCTTAATTGTAAGTTTTCAACCCGAAGCAAACCACAAAATCTCATTGTAGACAATCTAATATATTTTCCCTCCTCCCCCTGCCACCAGCCCCCTCTCACATCACCCCCCAAACACCAGAGCTGCTGCAGTTCCTGTTGTCTTCAGCCTTTGGTGGTGTTGGAAGGGGGGGTAGAAAACCCCCTGGCGTGGTGCCAGGCTTAAAAGACCCTGATTTATTGTCACTGAAACTAGCTGCAGATGTCAGCAAAATCAACTCACTGCCGACAATTAAGGAGGTGAACAAGGAGTGCACCCTTCCAGCCTGGGCTCTCAGAAAGTCCCTTTCGTTCCACTAATTGTGTTCTGCTGGGATGCAGGGCATAGTCCTGGGTGCGAGAAGCCAAGGAGGGAAAAATGACCCAGTCCCTACCCTCAAGAAGCTCATATTCTTCAGGGAAGAAGGAAACAAGAACACAAATAACTGATAGGAATCCAACAGTGAGTGCAGTGACCCATACCCTGGAGTGCCCCACCAGAGGAACAGTAGGTCGGGTCTCCCATTGGTAAGGACCAATGAACTTAACTGCCTCGTTCATATCTGTGGCCCACTCGACCACACCGTCTCTCATGGAAGGATCTATAGTGGAGTAAAACACTATGTGAAGATTTTGGAGATACCATGTATATGTATAGGCATGTATGTGAATATACATCTGTACATATGTGTGTGTTTCACAGTAGATAGAGTGCTGGGTCTGAAGTCAAGAAGACTTATCTTTTTAAGTTCAAATCTGGTCTTAGACACTTATTAGTTGTGTGACTGTGGGCAAGTCACTTCGCTCTGTTTGCCTCAGTTTCCTCATCTGTAAAATGAACTAGAAAAGAAAATGGGAAACTACTCTGGTGTCTCTGCCAAGAAAATGCCAAATGGGGTCACCACGGGTCAGACACAGCTGGTTGCCTCAGTTTTCTCATCTGTAAAATGAGCTAGAGTAGGAAATGGCAAATCTCTTGAGTATCTTTGCCAAGAAAATGCCAAATGAGGTCACAGAGTCAGACACAACAGGTTTGCCTCAGTTTCCTCATCTGTAAAATGACCTGGAGAATGAAGTGGCAAATCACTTGGGTATCTTTGCCAAGAAAACACCAAATGGGGTCACAAAGAGTCAGATACAGTTGGTTTGCCTCAGTTTCCTCATCTGCAAAATGAGCTAAAGAAGGAAATGGCAAATGACTTGAGTATCTCTGCCAAGAAAACCCTAAATGGGGTCACAGAGTCAGATATGACTGAATAACAACTAAACAACAATGTATGTATAAGTCATATATGAGTATGTAAGCACATACATGTGTGTATATATATTATGTATGTATTTTATATTTATGTACATGTACTTGTTTTTGTTATTTTGTTGTTCAGTTATCTCCAACTTTTTTTCTTTACCTCATTTGGGATTTTCTTGGCCAAGATACTGGAGTGATTTTTCATTTTCTGCTCCAGCTCATTTTACAGATAAGGAAACTGAGGCAAACAGGATGAAGCGACTTGCCCAGGGTACATAGCTAGTAAGTATCTGAGGCTAGATTTGATCTCAGGTCTTCCTAACTCTAGACCAGGTACTCTACCCACATCACTGTATAGCTATATATATGTGCACACATGTATATATGTATATGCATGTATATATGCACATATAATACATATAAGAGTATATATAGATATAAAATATATACACTCATATGTTATACATATTCTATATCTACACACTGGCATTTTCTCTGTATAGTATATATACTGGTAAACGTTACACATGTGTGAAATATCATACATATATGTGTACATGCATATATACATATATTATTGTGTGTATAAATATGTTTTGTGCAGAGAAAGTGCCAATATACATTAATGAAATCAAACTTCTAGTCCCATCTCACATATATATTTGGAATTTCCCTGGTCTGGGTCCATATCTGCTTTACAATGTACATTCTTAGACAGTCCCCTGGAGGGCTGGAAGATTAAATGATGTGCTCAGGATCAAGACAGTCAAATTATGTCAGAGGCAGAACCTGAATCCTGTTCTTTCTGGTTCTGAAGCCAGCTCTCAGTTTCTTAGTTTCTCTCTGTCTCTCTCTGTCTCTCTGTCTCTCTCTGTCTCTCTCTCTCTCTCTCTCTCCCTCTCTCTCCCTCTCTCTCTCTGTCTCTCTCTCCCTCCCTCTGTCTCTCTCTGTCTCTGTCTCTGTCTCTGTCTCTGTCTCTCTCTCTCTCCTCCCTCTCCCTCTCCTTCTCCCTCTCTCTATCCATCTCTCTCTCTGTCTCTGTCTCTCTCTCTCTGTCTCTCTCTCTTCCCTCTCCCTCTCCTTCTCCTTCTCCCTCTCTCTCTCTCTCCCTTTCTCTGTCTCTGTCTCTCTCCTCCCTCTCCCTCTCCTCCCTCTCCCTATCCATCTCTCTCTCTGTCTCTGTCTCTCTCTCCTCCCTCTCCCTCTCCTCCTTCTCCCTCTCCCTCTCTCTCTCTCTTTCCCTCTCTCTGTCTCTGTCACTGTCTCTCTCTCTCTCTGTCTCTCTCTCCTCCCTCTCCCTCTC
The DNA here is from genome assembly GCF_027887165.1 of Monodelphis domestica. Taxonomy (NCBI): domain Eukaryota; kingdom Metazoa; phylum Chordata; class Mammalia; order Didelphimorphia; family Didelphidae; genus Monodelphis; species Monodelphis domestica. Next base: position 411,659,127 of record NC_077230.1, on the reverse strand, counting down.
CTTCTCCTTCTCCCTCTCCCTCTCTCTCTCCCTCTCTCTGTCTCTGTCTCTCTCTGTCTCTCTGTCTGTCTATCTCTCTCTCTCTCTTTCTCTCTCTCTCTCTTTCCTTCTCCCTCTCCCTCTCCTTCTCCCTCTCCTTCTCCCTCTCCCTCTCCCTTTCTCTCTCTCTCTGTCTCTCTCTTTCTCCCTCTTTTTCTCCATCTTCTTTCTTCACTCACACACACACACAGAATTCGTATTTATCAGCAAAATATGAACAAATACTTGTGTTAGGCTATTTTTGTTTCTCTAAGGGTTATGGGTGAAATTCTATTGTCATTTGCTATTCAGTGTCACTGGTCTCCGATTTTTGAATCCATGTCAAATCAGTCCCAATAGGCTTGATTTCCACACTAGCCATGGAAACAATACAAATTAAACAAAACAAACGAAAATAACAATAAGGACAACAATAATGGCCTCTCTTCTGCTTACCCACTCATGACCCTGTAGAAGAGAAAAGAAAACTGAGTTCATCCACCCAGAAGTTCTAATTCTATAAACTAGAAAGGACTCCACGGGCCAAACCACAGCCAGTGAGAGAGAGAGAGAGAGAGATTCTCTGGCTTGATATCAAGAAAAACTTCTTTCCCAGGCGAGCTGTCCCAAAGTAAAAGGAGCTGCCTCAAGGGATGATGGTTTTCCCCCGCAGGGAAGGTTGACTACTTGTCTGGGGTGGTGGAGAGAGGAATTCCATGATCTTTGAGGTCCCGTCCAGTCCCAAGACTCGAAGATTCAATGAACTTCTTGTCCTAGTTCTGGACCCACCAGGACAAGGTTGTTCAGACTGAAGATACCACAATATCATGTTGTTGAGATGAGATTCCTATTTTACTTTGATATAAGGATTTCACCTTGATGTCAGGGAAAAAATTAAAAACAAGCATAACCCTTAAAGCCATTCCAAATAGGGATGGATTGTCTTAGATGGACCTAGAACCATCAGATAGAGCTAAGAGAGACCTTTCAGGGTCCCTGGTTTGGCATCTTCAATTTACAGATGAGAAAACTGAGGCCAAAGGAAATTGAGTGACTTGTATAAGACTGCATGGGTATGGTTCAGAAGCAGGATTTGAACCAGATCCACTGACTCCAGAGTCAAAGGTTCTCTCCCTTGAGGTCATCAAGGAAAGGTTGCAGGGAATGGTATATTGTACATGGACTCCTTTTTCAGATAGAGTTAGGGCTCTGAAGAGCCTTCCAGTGCTGGGATTCTGGCATTCTTCAATTATTATACTTTAATTGATTACACAAAAATTATTTTATATTATATATTATAATATATAATAATTATAGAATATAAGTAGAATTTGATATCACATTATTATATAAGATGTATAAATATGTTTTATTTATATATAATAAATAAAATTAAGGATCACATTATTATATAAAATAATATAATATATAGTATATCATTGATATATAATAAATAAATATAATTATTATAATTCTTATTCTCAGTCACTACTTGCCCATTATTATTTCTTTAAAAAAAACCTTACCTTCTGTCTTGGAATCAATACTGTGTATTGGTTCTGAGGCAGAAAAGTGGTAAGGGTGAATGGTAAGGGGGGTCAAGTGACTTGCCCAGGGTCACCCAGCTAGGAAGTATCTGAGACCAGATTTGAACCCAGGACCTCCCATCTCTAGACCTGGCTCTCATTCCACTGAGCTACCCAGCTGCCCCCAATACTTGCCCATTATTGACAAAAATTCCAATCATTTATACTTTAATTAATTTATAATTTGATCACATTGCCATGTGCTATGTCTATAGGACCCAACAAGTTGGATCCTGATCCCTCTACCATTCCCTCTTCCCCCAAAAAAGGACAAGTTGAAATCAGTGATATAAACACTCATTCTTCAAATAATGGGGCGAATGCAATTCTTTCCATGTTGCCTTTGAAAAACAAAGTTTTTGGCTTTTTCCCGAATTCCCTTGGTGAGTTTGTGTGTGTATGTCCATCTGTCTGTCTAACCTTGACTTCTTCCCATCGCAATGGCTTAATCCTCGTACGGAGAATACGAAGAGCCTCGAAAGGGGCCAAAGGGCTTTGCACAGAGCAATCTTGGCCGGGGGAGCAGCCCAACTGTGGCTTATCTTGAAAGAAATCTGTCGTCAGGGTCCTTACAAACAGAGGGATGAAATCTGATAACTTGGTTTGCCTGGAAACTTAAGAGCGACATAAAAGACTTTTTTATTTTCTCTTTTAAGATTTAGGGTGGATTTGGTTATGAAAATGTGGTGTTACATTTCCATAAATGTACAAAAGGATTTGGCTCACAAAGCTGTCTATAAAGTTTTGTAGCTACTGTAGACGAGCCTGGCGAGGCAGGTTGTTGGTGTGATCCAGCCTGAGAATGCGAAGTCAATGTGGTTTAGCGCAGGTTTTTGGTCACTGCTGTGACCCATGCCCAGTTACGAGAGTGACCAGAGTGGGAAAGAAGACAGGTTTTTTTCCCAGCCACAGATGAGTACTTTGGCTTTTAAATTGGGGTGAGCAAGAGGAAAAGGAAGAGAGAATCATGGGATTCTAGATTTAGATTAAGAGGGGGCTTCAGAGACCATCTAGCTGAAAAAACTGAGGATGAGAAAGAACTGAGAATCACAGATTTATAGTTGGAAGATATTTTTTTCTTTTTTAAAAATTAATTAATTAAATTAATTAATTTAGAATATTTTTCCATGATTACATGATCCTTTGGAAGATAGTTTTTTAAAAAATACCATTGGATCCAACTCTCTCCATTTTGCAGATAAGGAAACTGAGGCTGGGAGAGTTTAAATGATTTGTCCAGGTTTACATAGCTAATAAGACCCTGTGTAAGAATAAACACCTAATCTTGATTCCAAGTGCTCGGACTGCTGTACCACAAGTGACTTGTCCAAGGTCTTACAGGAAGGAAGCCATAGGGTCAAGATTTGTAACCAGGTTGCTCTGAAATCCCATGCTCAGTACCATGGAAAGTGGAATGAGAGCCCATTATGGATGAAAAATGAATCCCTGTGCTGTAAAATGCCATTTTCTTCTCCACAACGGGGAGACATGGCTGAGGTCCTCATCTGGAATGCTTGGTTTCATCCAGGGCTCAAAATTCCACAGCTCTGACCCAGATGAGAAGCTACATTCATGCATGGGCTGGCCCTATCTGATTTCAGACTCAGCCACAGAGGCAAATATCCTAGTTTTTGTCCAATCAGCTTGGTCCAGAATTCCTTCCCATCCTAAACCTCCTCCCTGAGAAAGGAGAAATGTTGCTTTTTCTCAAGGAAACATCTCTCAGTTGATAAGAGTCTCGGTAGAGAGAGGTTCTTGATTTCATGCTCTTTTCAAGGTTCTAGGCTCATAGCAGTTAGATGGTGGTTAGCCTTGAGCATTGTGAGGAGCATAATATTGAGGTCCTCATTTTTTTTACAAGAGGGAAATGGGTGGTCACACGGTTTCCTAATGTATCCCACAGTACCCTGCAGGACCCTCATCTGATAAAAGAAGAAGGAATCAAAGAGAACCAGGAGATACTTAGAAAAGATTGGAAACAAACTGGAGGGTTGGGGGAGACGGAGGAAAAGAGGAGAGGAAAGGCAGGAAGGAGAAAGGGATTTTGTTTTTGTTTTTTGATTTTAAAAAATGATTATTTCTAAACAGAGGGCAGGAAAAGGAGAACCCAAAACCATAATGAGAAACCTCAGGGTGTTGATCGCAACTCTGATGCTTAATTACAGTTACTTGATATTCTAGGACCCTCCAAGGTCTTGTCTATACTGTGCCAAAACAATGAGGGGAAAAGTGAAACAATCCCCTCAGTCATCCAGTTGTTTTGCATCTACACCACCCCAATATGGCATAGGGCTGGTTTCCCCCTGAACTGCCCCAGTCTCTGTTTATACATATCTGGATTGGAAGAGGGCAAGAAGGCGAAAGTGAATGTGGCCAAGTCTTTGGTTAGAAGAGACATCAGATGGTTTCAACAACCCGTTATTTTGCAAAAGAACTAGTTCCATTTTAATTTAACAAGCTTTCTTCTACCCTTTCCCCAAACCCAGAGAGTCTATGCTTGTTTCCCAGAATCTCAGAGCTCAGGAGCCTTCTAATCCAACACATCCCAGAGAAGTCCTTCCTCTATGATATCCTGGACAAGGGGCCATTTGACTGCTTCTTGGAGGCTTCCTTCCTGGAGCAATCTACGCTACGTTGGGTGGAATCAGGGTTAGACTATTAGAAGGTTTTCTTTGTAGCCAGTCTTCCCCATCCTCCAAAAGGATGGGAGCTCCTTGACGTTAGGGACTATTAACCCAACATATATAAATATATAATAAATACATATGATATATAATAAACAGAAAGAGGATAAACTCAAGGAAATACAAAGTGGTTTGGGAGGGAGGACGAAAATATTTGGGAGTATCAAGAAGATGGTGTTTGAGTCTTATGTCTCAAGGATGGAGTCTAGAAGATGGAGTGGAAAGGGAATAGATTCTAGTCTCAAAGAGAGAAGGGTCAGTACAAAGGCATAGAGAAAAGGGATCTTCCCATTTCTATCCATCAACATTTATTAAACATTTATTATATACCAAGCACTGTGTTAAGTACTGGAGATACAAATGGAGGCAAAGGACAGTCCTTGCTCTCATGGAGGGGTGTTAGGTAGCATCTTAGTGCATAGAGTGCTGGGCTTGGGATCAGGAAGGCCTGAGTTTACATTTGGCCCCAGGCACTTTCTAACTGCATGGCCCTGGACAAGTCACTTCACCCTGTTTGCCTCAGTTTTCTTATCTGTAAAATGAGCTGAGAAGGAAATGACAAACCACTCTGGTATCTTTGCTGAGCAAGTCACTTAACCTCATTGGTTTCAGTTTCCTCATCTGTCAAATAAGCTGGAGAAGGAAATGGCAAAATAGCTGTGTAACCTTGGGCAAGTCACTTTCCCCTGTTTGCCTCAGTTTCTTCATCTATCAAATGATCTGGAGAAGAAAATGACAAACCACTCCAGTATCTTTGCCAAGAAAAACCCCTAATTTAGTCATGAAGTGTAAGACACAATTGGTTTGCCTCAGTTTCCTCATCTGTAAAATGGTCTGGAGAAGAAAATGACAAACCACTCCAATGTCTTTGCCAAGAAAACCCCAAATGGAGTCATGAAATGTAAGACACAATTGATTTGCCTCAGTTTCCTCATCTGTAAAATGATCTGGAGAAGAAAATGACAAACCACTCCAGTATCTTTGCCAAGAAAACCCCTAATTTAGTCATGAAGAGTAAGACACAATTGGTTTGCCTCAGTTTCCTCATCTGTAAAATGATCTGGCGAAGAAAATGACAAACCACTCCAGTATCTTTGCCAAGAAAACCCCAAATTTAGTCATGAAGAGTAAGACACAATTGGTTTACCTCAGTTTCCTCATCTGTAAAATGGTCTGGAGAAGAAAATGACAAACCACTCCAGTATCTTTGCCAAGAAAACCCCAAATTTAGTCATGAAGAGTAAGACACAATTGGTTTGCCTCAGTTTCCTCATCTGTAAAATGGTCTGGAGAAGAAAATAACAAACCACTCTAATATCTTTGCCAAGAAAACCCCAAATGGAGTCATGAAGAGTAAGACACAATTGATTTGCCTCAGTTTCCTCATCTGTAAAATGGTCTGGAGAAGAAAATGACAAACCACTCCAGTATCTTTGCCAAGAAAACCCCAAATGGAGTCATGAAGAGTAAGACACCACTGAAACAACCACACAACAAAACCCTTTTACTCCTCTTCTGCCACACTACCCAGGAGAATTCAGCTCCTTGAGAGAGTCCTTGATGGGCAAGGATGGTCTGACTTTTGCCCTTGCATCCTCAGTGCCTACCATAATTAAAGCTTGTTGGTTAACCGAGTGGTTGCTAGATTGCTTTCTACATTTAAACACTTCGATTTCCCAATAAGACAAGGATCCAAAGGAGTTCCAGATGGCTGCAGCCATCCTCATGGAGTGGCTCTTTCAGAAAGCCAAAGACCCCTTGGTCAGCCAAGGAGAGATCAGAAAGACACAATGGCAACTGGCTGCCTTTAATTGAGACCTTTCACTGCTGATAGAAGTTTCAGACCTTTTGGAGATGGAGGGCCCAGCGCTGAGGCTCCTACTGGAGCCTGGGCAAGGAGATTTAATGGATTAGCTAAAATGATTTGAAAAAAAGAGAAAGAGAGATCTCTGATTTATTACCTGCAATTTTTTTTTGTCGCTGACTACAGCATTTTTTTTCTCCTTCTTCCCCCACCCAAGCTCAGTGTTTTAAAGTCCATAAGTGGCTATGTTGTTTCCCTGGCTTTGCCCCAGGGCTCATCCAGCAACCCTCTGCCCAAAGGCCCCACCAGACCTTTAAAACAGGAAGTTTAATTTTATAGTATTAAAAAAGAGAAAACGGGTACTTAATTATCTGGCTGTGAAACAGCCCTACTCTTTCTTAATTTTAGGAGCTAATAAAAGGCTTTTCCTGGAGTTAACCATTTCTGGTCCAAGAGCTGCCACCATTCAGCCTATTTGAATAGAATAGTTTATGGGCTGTTATATATTGAACTGCAGTTTTAAAGCGGCTCTATGACATATTTCTCTCAAGATTTATTAGCGTTTTTTATTTAAAACAATATTTAAATGGAGGAGAAAAAGTAATCTTAGGTACAATTAAAATATTCATATATATACATACATGTGTGTCTATAAAAAAAAAATATATATATATATACCTGCATACACACATACACATATATATGTAATATCTTATACACCAAACTTTGTTTCATTTAGAATTCTTTCTACCACCCCCACCCCAATCCCAGTATTGTTTCCCACTGTTCCTATTAAAAAAAAAAACACCCCACACCTGCATCATTAATTCAAGATGTCGTCCAACGTGATTCAAACCTCAGTATCGATTTCAAGGCCATTTGCCACTTAAATGGCTTTTATGGAAACAGAACAGTCAACTTGGCCTATGCAAGGCCCACCTTTTCCCGCATAAGGTAGTCTTCCTTCTCCTTTAGAGTCCCATATTTTAATTGGGTGACTTTCTGCTCCTTCTGGGGTTCTAGGACTTAGGCACATATTCTCTGGACTCCCAAGATGTCTAACAACCAATAAAGAGGACTGATTTCAGAACCTACCCCCTTCTCGGCTGTCTATTACCACCCAGGGATAGGTTGGTAATGGAGATGGAGGGGCCAAGGTGCAGCCCAACTCTTGTGGCTTTCCTGTTCCTGTCATAGTGCTTGGCATATAGTAGGCACTTAAGAAAGAGTTACTGAATTAAAGTGATGCTTTTGGAGCTGAAAAAGCTCAGTACTGAGGACAGATGCTTTCTTACTTCTCTTCCTCATGGGAACATGAAAGGGAAGCTGGAAGAGACCTTTGAGGTCATCTAATCTAACCCTTTCATTTTGCAAATAAGGAAATGGAAGCAGAGGATTTAAGTAATGTGGACAGTGTTAGAGGTGGGAGAATTTGGACACAAATCTTTCTAATTCCAAGACCAATCCCAAATCCATTAAACTATTACTATAGTTACTGTTTCCTCCTCCTCCTCTTTCTTCTTCTTCTTCTTCTTCTTCTTCTTCTTCTTCTTCTTCTTCTTCTTCTTCTTCTTCTTCTTCTTCTTCTTCTTCTTCTTCTTCTTCTTCTTCTTCTTCTTCTTCTTCTTCTTCTTCTTCTTCTTCTTCTTCTTCTTCTTTCTTCTTCTTCTTCTTCTTCTTCTTCTTCTTCTTCTTCTTCTTCTTCTTCTTCTTCTTCTTCTTCTTCTTCTTCTTCCTCCTCTTCTTCTTCCTCCTCTTCTTCCTCCTCCTCCTCCTCCTCCTCTTCTTCTTCTTCCTCTTCCTCTTCCCCCTCCTCCTCTTACTCCTCCTCTTCTTCTTCCTACTCTTCTTCTTCTTCTTCTTCTTCCTCTTCCTCTTCCTCCTCCTCTTCTTTTATTTTATATTTTATATATTATATGTATTTTATTTTATATTTCTCTTTTTTCTTCATTTTTAAACATGTAAATATGTACATATTTATAAGGACCATCAGTTTTTTTAATGGTCTTATAACCGCTAAGTGGCATGCTTTGATCTGACTCCAACATTTTGAGGAAGAAATTTACAATTCAACTAAAATCAATTTCCTAATCATTTATTCCATGCCTGCTATTCACCAATATTGTGCTGGACCGGATGGATATAAAGACAAAAAAGTAAAACAAAATCATTCCTGCTTTAAAAAAAACTACCACCCTATGAAAATCACAAATCTAGATTTTAAAGGAAAAAAAAAGATGTCATAGTATAATGGAAATGGGATTTAACATGGAGCCAGAGGAACCAAGTTTTGAATCCCATGTCTGCTTCTTACTAGCTGGGTGACCTTTAACACATCCCTTAACCTCTCTGCACCTTGATTTCTCCTCTATCAATTGTGTGATATCCAAAGTCCCTTTCAGCTCTACTATGACAAATTGCAAGATATGTCTCTTTATGATTGCTGCAAGTGAGGGGGGCAGCTGGGTGGCTCAGTGGATTGAGAGCCAGGCCTAGAGATGGGAGGTTCTGGGTTCAAATCTGGCCTCAGACACTTCCTAGCTGTGTGACCCTGGCAAGTCACTTTATCCCCATTATTTATCCCTTAGGACTCTTCTGGGTTGGAACCAATGCATAGTATTGATTCTAAGACAGAAGGCAAGGGTTAAATTGTTTTTAAAATATTTTTTGCAAGTGGGCACAGAGGTCAGAGGTGAAACATAAATACAAAGGTCATAGTGCTGGGCTAGCTGGTCTGCTACTAGCCATCTTCTATTGTATAGCTTTAGATGCAATACTAGTGGCAAGACAAGAAGACACAATTTCCCTTCTTTCTGGGGCTTTGGAGTTACAGGAAACATCTGATAGTCGTATAGCTAGAAGACAACCTCAAAATTCAGAGAGAAGCAATCGTGTCATGGTAGCTAATGGGGCATATTTGTAGGCAAAAGTCGGTTCACATCCCATCCTGACCACTTAGCAGTTATACGACCATTAAAAAAACTGATGGTCCTTATAAATACGTACATATTTACAGGTTTAAAAATGAAGAAAAAAGAGAAATATAAAATACATATAATATATAAATATATAAAATAAAAGAGTAAGGAGGATTTATTGGAAAGTGACATACATAGTAACTGGAAAGTAGCAGATACATATATGTTTATTTACATGTATGTCCTACATACATATATGTACCTGTATATCACTTTTCAATGACTTCAGCTTCCCAACAATAGAATCTTTCCTTTTAATGAAGAAGAATGAAGTCAAAGAAACCAACAGATTTACCATATGTAATGGCACATACCTCGTGGCTCACTTGTCTTCCATCTCCTCTCTTCTTCCTTTTTCTTTGTTTATTTATTTAATGAATTGATTTAGAATAGTTTTCCATAGTTACATGAATCGTGTTCTTTCCCTCCTCTCCTCCCTCCCATAGCCAACAAGCAATTCCTCTCATCTCCTCTCTTCTAAGACAAAGGAGGGATTGCTGAAGTCACAACTGATCATGCCATTGGTTGATGCCTTCCAAGGTTGTTCTCCTAAACATCATTATGGTTATCCTATATCTTGTTTTCCTGCTTCGGTGCCTGGCACACAGTAGGGAGTCATTAAATACTTGCTGAGTGACCCACTGCTAAATTATTGCCTCATTTCCCATAGGTCATCCCATGTTTATCTGAATTCCTCTCATTTCTGCTTTTTGACTATATCATCTTCCATAAGATCATCATCTTTCATCTCAATGTGTTTGGCTGTTCCCTATTGAATGAGCCCCTGTGTCACTTCCTTGCTATCTCACATTAAAACAAAGCCAAACAACAACAAAAACTCAACCTCGGTTAAGAAAAATGTTGTGGGAATGTGGGATTCCTCCCCCCAAAAGTGGGATTCCCCAGATCAAAAGGGAGTTAGAAAGGGCTGATACCCATGCATTTACATCATGGCCAAAGGCATCATTCTCACCTGTAAAGATGCCATTTTAAGAGTAAAAGGATCAGTTTTGACACTCCACATGTCACCAGAACTCATCAAAGCCGCCATCTTCCCTTGGGCTGGCCTCCCTCCTCTCCTTGCTCGGGTGCAAGTCTTCCATGCCTTAGAACCATGCACACGGCTCACATCCTGTTGGAAGGGGGTGGGGAGGTCGGGAGAAGAAGCCTGGTGCCAATCATGGCCCAGAGACACCCGTAATTTCTCATGATCACTGGGATCTTTAGGAGGAAATTATCATTTGTTTGCATAAGGGATGCCCGGGTGAGCATCTGTTTAATCTAAGCTGTCACTTAGCAATCGGGCTTGCGCCCGCCCGGGCTCGCTGAGCTGGGTGTCTCTAACTGCCGCCCAATTAAAAAGGGAATCATCGCCCTCAATTACATGAATCAATGCTCCGGAGAAGGCGTCCTTCACAGCTGTGTTTCTACTATTTAGCTTGTGTGGTTAGTTAATTTGCAGGCATTAAGGGACGGGGACAAATATCAATATTATGAGCCTTATGGATGGGATCATCTATCAGCAAATCTTTACGAGGGTTCCACCAGCCCGGATCCTCCATGGGGAGGGAGGCCAGGGCTCTGCACGAACATATGCTAGGAGTAGTTAGGTAACGGCAATGTGAGCATCCTTGGGAGCTGAGAAGAGGCTCTAGTTCCATGAAAACAGCTCTGGAAAGGGGTGCAAGACCAGGAGGGGTCTCTTTGGGTTACTGGGAAGCTCGAGTCCAGCCAAAGAGAGGAAGGATGCTCGACCTGGTGGCATCTTTTTCCTCATCTCTAAATAAACAAAGAACTCAACAGAGAGGAGTGTTTTATCTTTCTCCTTAATGTAAAAAAAACACAGATGTCCTGAGTTCTAACCCTCCTTCTGGGGCTTAACAAACTGTGTGACCTGGGATAAGTCACTTCATATCCCTGAGATTCAGGAAGCTCATCCGTAAAAAGGAAGGAGTTCGAATAGATGGGTTCGAAGATTCTATTCATTTCTCAGTTTCGGATCTTCGATGTGACTTCATAGCCTTACCTTCTTCTGGGACTGCCTTACAGAATTGTTACAGGGAGAGGATGACATGGGAAGCAATATTTCAGGATTAATGTATTGTATTCCTCCCTGGATTCAAAAATTCTCTCTTCCACTTCCCAGTCATAGCTGTGTCCCATATCTGTGCTTCCACTTCCCTTCTGCCTGTTGGAATTTTTGTTTTCAGTCATTTTCAGGCATGTCTGACTCTTCATGAGCCCATTTTGGATGTTCCCAGCAGAGATACTGAACTGGCTGGTCATTTTCTTCTCTAGGTTATTTGAGGAAACTGAAGAAAACAGGGTTAAATGACTTGTCCAGGGTCACCCTGCTAGTAAGTGTCTGAGGTCACATTTGAACCCAGGAAGATGAGTTCTCCTGACTCCAGGTCCAGAACTCCATGCACCATGACACCACACATTGGCAAAAGTTGTGACTTTCAGCTCCCTTATGAGTTTATGGTCGCTCGCCCATCCCAATCATCCCAGTTATTAATGGTCTTTACTTCATGTGCATTTTACCTTTGTTTATCTCTGAACAGGAACATCTTGTCATTGAACCTGCGCCCCCTGTTTCTTCAGCTGCAAAATTAGGGTGAGGATCAAATGAAATAATATCTGTAAAGTGCTTTGCAAATCTTAAAGTGCTGTGTCAATGCTAATGAATGGTATCACCATCTTTAGGATTCCAATAATATATGCTTCGAGAGAACCTAAGGGTAACAGTAGAACAAAACAGTTGAAGCACGATGTAAGATGGAATGCAAAGAAGACAGAAATTATACAGTATGGTGAATCTATCAGGCAAAATCCTACATAGTGGACGGAGTGATGGACTTGGGGTTGGAAAGAGCTGCTGGGTTGCAATTCTATCTCTGGGATATGCTGGTTGTGTGGCCCTGGGTATATCACTATACTTCTCAGCCTCAGTTTCCTCATCTGTAAAATGGGTTTTATAATGTCTGTAACATCTTATAAGTTTGTTTATACAACTAGAACCTATTTTTTTAAAAGAGATTTGTTTTGATAGCTTTAATTTGGTTATTAGCTCCGGGTTCCATTGTGTTCCATTCCCTCCCTCAGAGCTTTCCCTTATAACAAGGAGAGGGAGAGAGAGAGAGACTGAGACAGAGAGAGACACACAGAGACAGAGGCAGAGACAGAAAGAGTCAGAGAGACAGAGACAGAGGAGAGGAGGAGAGACAGAGACAGACAGAAACAGAGTCAGAGACAGAGACAGAGAGAAGAGGAGGGAGACAGAAACAGAGAGAGACACGCAGAGACAGAGTCAGAAAAAGAGAAGGAGAGGAGGAGAGACAAAAACAGACAGAAACAGAGACAGAAAGAGTCAGAGAGACAGAGAGAAGAGGAAGGAGTCAGAAACAGAGACAGAGACAGAGACAGAAACAGAGACAGAGACAGAGAAGAGGAGAGAGACAGAAACAGATAGAGACTTGGCTTTGAGAAGAAGTGATAATAGATGAGTTTTGAGAGATGGAGTGTGCCAAGTTCTCTAAGGCCTTGAATGCCAGGCAGAATTTCCACTTGTTACCAAAGCAGTGACTCTGACATTCAGGCTTGGATGCAGCCAAGCTACTGCAGTCATCTCACAGCCTGGGTCGTGTCCCTCTTACCCCCCATCACCATTTGGGGGCCATATACCTGGGAGCTTTCCCATACGTAAACCCCCTACTCTCAGAGAAAGCTAATGATATTAATAATGATCCTCTGATCAGGATACTTTTGAATTAGACTGTGACTTCATTTAGGATAAACTCCCAGAAGTCTTTCCCTCTCCCAGAAGCACATTCCATCTACTAACACCTTCTCTTCATCATAGAGTCTTCGAGAGATGCCTGGGACACAGAGAGGTTCAGTGAGTTGCCCCGGATCACACAATCATTGAGTCAGAAATGGGAATTGATTCTTCGTCTTCATGGCTGACTCTGCCTTTACCCTCTCTCTCATCATCATCATTTTTATAAAGCCTTTTAAGGTTGGCAAAGACCTTTTCATTGGTTAACTCCTTTGATCCTCATCATTTTTATGAACATTTAATTCATTAATTTAATCATTACTTAATTATTTTATTTATTTTTATTATTTTTATTAATTAATTAATTTAATTTACAGCTTAATTAATTTAATTTACAGCTGAGGAAACTGAGGCTCAGAGACTACAACTGATGTATCCATGGACACAAAGCTCCCATCTCAGGATGGATTTGAACCAAATTCCTGACCGTAATGACTGCCAATTTTAAGGTTTGCCAAGCATTTTCTGTATGTTTTCTAACTTGATTCAACCAAAGAAACCGACATTTAGCGATGTTAGGATGTCGCCGATCACACAGCTAATATCGAAGGCTTTTAATCTTTCCGAAGCTGCCTGTCTAGCCTCCAAATGTCTATCATTTTTTAAGCCGGACTCTTCCCTGATTCCCTCTCTCGTGAGGGCTCAGGTTCTTCTAGGGTGTTCAGAAAGCGTGCGCACACGCACGTGCACACACACACACACGCACGTGCACACACACCTCCTCCAAATCCCCGGGGCGGTCTTCCCCTGCCCCCCAGCTCTCAGCCTCCATAAATGGCCCACGTGGCTCTGTTTGGGGGCCACAGCTCAGGATGGTTCTGATTTCCATTGAGCCAGTTTTCCCATCTTCATCTCAAGCCAATGGGAGCCTTCCAAGATCTATTTTGGGTAACCTCAGAGTAGAAAAATGCTTCTGAGATGATAAAAGGCATCTCGGTGATATATTTAATACAGTCTTCAAAGGCCAAATTGGAAATGAAATCGGATCCAAGATTCAGCATGGAGGCCAGCGAGAGGGGCTGCGCTTTGTCCGATCACGGAAAATTAGGCAGAAGTGAGCATGATCGGTTTGAACAACGGAGGGGGATCGGAATTTTGAGAGAAGAAAAGGCTTTTGAGGCCAAAAGTGTCATCCAGGATTAAAAACGTTACAAATAAATAATGAACAACAGTGGAAAAAAAAGGGTTTTTTGGTTTTTTTGAGAAGTGAGGGAAAAGCCAAATTAAGTTGTTTGCTGCCTACCTAAGAGCAAAGCTCAAGATTATTTTGGATGGGGAATGGAGGGAGAAAGACAAGTAGAGAATTGGAAGGGTAGTGAAATGCAGGGGGAGGGGGTCTGTAAGGCAGCAGAGCAAGTGTCTGAGCGAGGCCTATTTATAGCCCCAAAGGAAGGACTTGGAAGGAGTCTTGAATGAAAGGAAGAAAGAAAAGGCCTTCACGATTTTCTGCCCCCCCAAAAGCTTCTGCCCTGCTTGCTCCCTTCCCCCCCCCCAGCTCCTCCACCCACAATGAACATTCTAAAAATGTCCCGTGGTCAAGAGTGTCGAAAGCAAATGAGAAGTAGAGGCAAGTTAAACCTGAGATCGTGGCCTTGTCAAGCACCATCTGGGGATCATTAATGACCCGTCTTTGTATTGGGTCTGGCCTCTCGGAGCAGGGGGGTGGGGGAACGGGACTGGGAGAAGGCTGAGCCCCCCTACTCTGCAGGATGGAAAGAGGGAGGGAGGGACCCACGTTCCGCCCTGGCAAAAGGCCGGAAGGCCCAGCCCCTGGTGGGAATTAACCATATACAGGAAGTCAAGAACCAAGATATGGCGGAACTTCCCACCTCAGAGGTTGTGGTGTTGAGGTTCGGCTTCGGTTGTGATTTAAGAAGAGGGAAGGGAAGGCATGCTTTGGTTCATCCTGGATGTGAGGCTATCAAAATTAAGGCAGCTGGGTAGCTCAGTGGATTGAGAGTTAGGCCCAGAGATGGGAGGTCCTGGGTTCAAATCTAACCTCAGACACTTCCTTGTTGTGTGATCCTGGGCAAGTCACTTAACCCCTATTGCCTAGCCCTTACTACTCTTCTGCTTTGGAACCAATACACAGTATTGATTCTAAGATGGAAGGTGAGGGCTTAAATAAATTATAGAAATATGGAGGGTAGAAAGACAGCTTCTGAAAGATTTTTAAAAAGGATATAAGGGGGATTTACTATTTCTACACAGGGTTCTAGAACATGCTAGGTGCTTGAGAAGTGCTTATCATATTCGTTTGGATTGGAAAATGTCTACATATGGAGTATTATTTTTCCTTTTCTTTTCTCTCCTCTTCCTCCTTTTCTTGCCTTTTTTTTCTTTTCTCCCTCTCTTCCTTCTCTGTCCATTTCGTTTTCTCTCTGTCTGTCTGTCTCTCTTTTTCATCACAATCCCCCAAGCTAAACCTGGATCACTCTATTTCCCAGTTAGAGTTGATTCATAAAGAACAACCACAAGATTGCAGTGCCAAATCTCAGAATATTAGGAGTAATCCTTGCAGGTCGCTACTCCCACCACACACTACATCATGAGCACCTGTTGGTGAATTTCCTATTAATAAATTGGCCATGATGGGGGGCAGCTGGGTGGCTCTGTGGATTGAGAGCCAGACCTAAAAATGGGAGGTCCTGGGTTCAAATCTGACCTCAGACACTTCCCAGCTATGTGACCCTGGACAAGTCACTGAACTCCCATTGCCTAGCTCTGACCACTCTTCTGCCTTGGAACCAATACACAGTATTGATTCTAAGATAGAAGTTAAGGGTTTTAAAAATAATAATAGTAATCAATTGGCCATGAATACTGTTGATCCTAACCAAAACATTTACTGAAAATGCAGACACATTCTATTTACATAATGTTCCATCCATTAACCTCAACATTCTCCTAGAAATATATACAGTGGCTGTGGGGAAAGTGGGCACACACCTAAGGTCCAAGAATAGAAAAATACTCATCTAGGAAACATGGGTGGTCAGCGAAGCTCATGCCCCTGGAAGTAGATTTGGGTGTCCTCTTTCTACTCTAAGAATGACCCATGCAAGTTCCTTGTTCTATGTTCTATGTTCAATGGAGGCTCCAACTGCTGAGCCAAGTGGGTTCAAGCTGTGCTTATCTAAAACCTCAACAGGCACTGTGTTTCAGCTAGAGTTTTCCAACTTCTAGGCATGTTTTCTCTGCTTCTCTGACCCCAAGCGGTACCTAAGCTCATCTGGACTTTCTCTTCAACAGCAAAGGTAGTATCTGTCACTTTCAACTTTAGACTTAGCTGATGCCTTCAACTGAACCAATGTTTTGCCCTTATAGGGAAAGGCAATGAATGACTTTTATCCTCCAGCTGGCAGAAGTCTCTGTACCTCTGCTCCTTCTTAGGATTCATCTCTTCTCCTCTCAGCAAAAAGTAAGCGTTGATGAAGAAAATTGTCTTCTGCCCTCTCTGTTCTCTTCTGCTTTTCTTCTGAGTAGTAAATCATAAAAGAGAATAGAGTATATTTTTTCTGATCTATCTTCTCGTTCTTCTCAACAGCTAGTAATCATGGGATATAGTCTATCATTTCTATCACTTCTTTTTCTTTTTTTCAGCAGCATGTGGCAGTAGAGAGTACTTGAGACTCTTTTTGGTCATCCCATCTGCCTGGCAACAAGTGAGAGAAAAACAATAATGGAATTGGATTAAGGCTTGATCTGGCTCTCTATCCGCTAAGCCACTTAGTTGCCCCTTCCGTGATCATTTGTTCAATATACGTGATGTACTAGGCACTATGGACACAAAGAAAAACTAGAATAGTCCTGACTCTTGTGGAATATACATCATTACTACAACTGCTAGCACTTAGGTAGCATTTGCAAATCTCCCTACAAATATTATCCGATTTGCTCCTCAATACAACCCTGAAAGGTAGGTGCCATTATTATTCCCATTTTTCAGATGAGGCTAAGTGACTTGTTCAAAGTCACACAGTTAATAAACACCCGAGGTTGGATTTGAACTCAGCTTGACTCCAGGCATCACTAGCTATTTCTACGTACATCCTACTGGGAGTAGGGAATAGGGCTAGACAACAGATTCTCAGATACATCACAAATGTATCTAGAGTAAAAACAAAGTTAGGGATATCGAGGTGGCACAGTGGATAGGATATCTGGCCTGAAGTTAGGAAGACTCAGCTTCCTGAGTTCAAATCTGGTCTCAGACATTTGCTACCTGTGTGACTCTTAGTAAGTCAATCAAACCAGTTTGCCCCAATTTCCTCACCTGCAAAATGAGCTGGAGAAAGAAATAGCCCTCATTTTTTTTGGTCTTTGTATCCTGACATGCAGTAATCACTTAACATCTATTGTTGAATCAAATTGAGTTGAGTTGACAGATGGACAGATTTGTTCCCTTTTCTGCACTCTGCCCTCCACTCCTCCTGGCTGAATCCATATGAATAGGGGCTCTGCCCAAGAGCAATCTTCAGGGACAGATGAGTGACACAATAGTTAGAGCACTGGAGCTGGAATCCAGAAGATCTGAGTTCAAATATAGCTTCAGAATTCTTATTGGTTGTATGATCCTGGACAAGTCACTTTACCTCCATCTCAGTTTCCCCATCTATTACATGGGATGATGATAGCACACCTCTTCCAGATCATGGTGAGGACCAAATGAGATAATAATTGTTAAGCACTTTACAAACTTTAATATGCTATATAAATGCCAGCTATTATTTTTATTTGCCATTTGCTCAATTGGTCCTTTGGTCCATTACTTCAGCCTGGGGTGCTGCTGCTTAGTTCTAATGCATTAAGCCCCTATTACCCTGTTTGCCATTCTCACTTTCCCTGCCAGTCCCTATTTGCCAGTTTGTTCGCCAATTAGCCATGCCTTATTGATCTGCCCTTAAACACACCAACACCAACTTTCTCAAGTGGTCCTCCCATAAAACTCTTATTTGTCTTTTTTCTTGAGGATAGCATACTAGTGTTCATGTCATTCTAATTGGCAATTAGCCTTGTAATCACCGTCAGAGCACATGTGCCTCTTTTAAAAGGGTGATAGCAGCCGTAGCTCGGTGATAATTCACGAGCAGACTGTAGGGTGGAGTCATGAATTGACTGGGGTTCCTTCTGGAAGAGGCCAGTGGATAAAAGTCCATTTTATGAATCGTATCATTTAGCTCTCTGACCTCAGTGGTAGTGAGAACAGGCCAGGACTCATTCAAGAAATACTAAGCAAGCACCTACTGTGTGTTTTGAGTCTGTCCAAAAAAGCCCGTTTATTAAGCACCTGCTAGGTACCAGGTACCATGCTCAATGCTGAGGATCCAAAGAGAAGGGAGGGGAAAACTTAGGTTCTCAAAGAGTATACAGTCTGGTGGGAAAGGGAGGAAACTTTCAAACATCTCCATTATCTTACTTAAGGTAATCTAATAAAGGAAGGGAGAAGCTTTGAGATTGAGAAAGCCTTCTTACAGAAGATGGGACTTCAGCTGGACTTGGTGGAAATCAGGATGCAGAGGAATTCTCAAGGTGGGGGGGGAGAGGCATTCCAGAAATGTGGGACAGTCAGGAAAATGAATAGAGAGGCAGCAAGGTGGCTCAGTGGAAAGGGTGCCAGGTCTGGAGAAGGGAGGTCATGGGTTCCAATTTAGTCTCTAAGCTGTGTGATTCTGAGCAAGTCACTTGACCCTAATTACCTAGTCCTTACCACTCTTCTGCCTTGAAACCAATACTTCATATTAAAAAAAAAAATTTAGGGGGCAGCTGGGTAGCACAGTGGATTGAGAACCAGTCCTAGAGACGGGAGGTGCTAGGTTCAAATCTGGCTTCAGCCACTTCCCAGCTGTGTGACCCTGGGCAAGTCACTTGACCCCCATTGCCTAGCCCTTACCACTCTTCTGCCTTGGAGCCAATACACAGTATTGACTCCAAGATGGAAGGTAAGGGTTTAAAAAAAAAAAAAAGAAAAATTTAAACCCTTCCCTTGCATCTTAGAATAAATTCTGTGTATTGATAGTGGCCCTGTGAAACCTAGTATTGATTCTAAGACAGAAGAGTAAATGTTTAAAGAAAAATAAAAGAGAGTGGCTATAGCCAGGAGATGGAGGGTCTAGTTAGAGGCTAGTATCAATGGATCTCAGAGTATTTGGGGTGGAAGGGAGTAAGATATAAGAAGCCTAGAGAGGTAGGCAGGAGAAAGGTTCTGAACACTGGGGATGACAGTACAGAGTTTATATAAGACATCATCCTGCCTTCAGTCTAATAAGGTAATCCCCCCTTTGGTTTCAAAGAGAACCAATGACATCAGGGGGTGATGTCTTGTCTTGCTTGGGAATTAGAATTAAATGAGGAAAAGTGATAACACTGCCATGTATGATTATATGTACACTACTGAGAAACAAGTACATTAAACAAAAAAAAACTTTAACAGGAAATATTCTGTTTGAGGAGAAAGAACATTACTGACCACAGGGCACCAGAAAGTATAGCTAGAAGGAGCCATTTTGGAGTTAGAACTAATCTAGGTTATTGGACTCAATCATGGACACTGACTTTTAGAAAGTTATTAACCTCTTGGGGCCTCAGGTTCCCCATTTATTAAATGTGGAAGTTTGACTAGATAAAGAAATTAATTAATTAATAAGTTAAATAACAAATAAAATTAATTAATTTTAAATAAAAGCATTTATTTTAAAAATTCGTGTATACAAATCACTTTACTAAGCACTGGGGATAAAAATAGAAGGCTACCCCTAGCCTCTGGAGCTCCTATTCTAATGGGGGAAATAGTACATATGAAAGGTTTTAGTTCTCAGTCAGGTGGAGATGTCTCAGGGTCTTTAAGATGCAGAAGAAAGGCAGATGGTGGCCCTCTTTCTTCAATGCCATTTCCACTGATAAAATCCCAGCAGTTCCTGACGTTGAACCACTTGGTGGTATCAAGGACTTTGGTGGCAAGTGTTTACTTCTTTGGGTCTTGCAGTTGCCAGGCTGCATCTCCATAAGGATTACTTCCCTGATGGCTGAGAGCACTGGTTTGAAAGTATTGTCATTTCCAAGGCTCTTGGGTTCAAGGTGCTAGGCTGTCTTTATGGTGCTCTGGGGAGATGCTGACAGTCAAGATGGCAGTTTTAATGGCTTGACTTGTCTGGATTATGGTGCCTCCTATCTGTCCCTCAGGCCCCTTGCTACTTCTCCCAGATGGCTCCCTGCCCTATGTGTAACATTTGGTTGGCACTTGGTAGGAATGACTCGCCCCTTTTCTACAGGAATTGCATGCCCCATTGAAAGCCTCTAAGGTCTCTTCTAGCTCTATATCCATGATATTCCTTTCTTCCTAAATGCTGGGTAAGTCATATCACCTCTGTATGTCAGGTTACTCATCTTTCATATGAGGGGG
The DNA here is from genome assembly GCF_027887165.1 of Monodelphis domestica. Classification (NCBI taxonomy): domain Eukaryota; kingdom Metazoa; phylum Chordata; class Mammalia; order Didelphimorphia; family Didelphidae; genus Monodelphis; species Monodelphis domestica. Next base: position 411,638,817 of record NC_077230.1, on the reverse strand, counting down.
TCTCTACCAGCTTTAAATCAACAACCCTATGTTCCTATAGCATGATAGAAACATTTTTTCTTATCATTCAATGATTTTTTCAGTCATATCTGGCTCTTTATGACCCCACTTGGAATTTTCTTGGCACAGACCCTGGAGAGATTTTCCATTTCCTTCTCCAGCTCATTTTACAGGGGAGGAAACTGAGGTAAACCAGTTGTGTCCAATTCTCTATGACCCCATTTGGAATTTTCCTGACAAAAATATTGGCGTGATTTTCCATTTCCATCTCCAGCTCACTTTACAGATGAGGAAACCGAGGCAATCAAGGTTAAGTGACTTTTCCAGGCTCATATTGCTAATGTCTAAAGACAGATTGAACTCAGGAAGATGGATCTTTCTGACTCTAGTCTCAGCACTGTACCACCCAGACAGAAACATAAGAGAAAAGAAGATGGATTGATCAGGTGGGGAGATTGAGGGACATGTATGAACAGTCAACATCTCCAAAAAATGAAGAAGTTGGGCTCAATTATCCTCAAGGTCCTTCTAACCTCTAAAATCTATGATCTGATCCTCTACCTGTATCCATCTATGAGAAAGACCCCGATGTTCTTTAAGTAGACTTTTCTTGTGATGAAATCTGAGGAGTGTAAGGACCAGGGTTTATTGAGAAGGATGGGGTGTGATCCTCATATTGATGAGGCCACAGATTCACCCAGTTCTTAGTCAAGAGACTTACCCCAGGCCCTGGAAAACTGCCCTGGGCAGACGAGGAGAAGGAGGATGGACCAACTATCACAGAAGCAGGGATGGCAGGTCCAAGGGCACTGGGTGAAGACACAAGCACAGGGGGACTATTTTTTGTCCCCCACCCCTGCCCCTAGGCTGTTGATAAATGTTAAACCTACTTTTTAGGCTCCTGCTCTCCAGAGAAACCAACTTTCTTAACTGCACTGAGAGGGCAAATGTTACCCTTCCCCCAGGACGTGGTTTGCATCTCAATTGCTTTCTACAATAGACTTTTTTTTTTTTCTCAATCTGTCCCTTCACCCTTTGGGCTGACTTCCAGTCCAACTGGACTCTCCTTAGCCAAGTAACCGATCTTTTGGGGGCCCTGGGAGGTTGTTGCCACAGGAGTGGGATGGATTCTGGGGCAGCCATCTGGGACTGAGGTGTGTGCTCTGTCTGCTCAGGGTGCTAGTTGGTGAGCCAATTGGGTGAACTTAGCTAATAGCAGGCTTGTAAGTGGACATGGAGGGTGAATATTGTGGGTGCTTGGCAAGGTTCATTTGCACACACACACACACACACACACACACACACACACAGAGCCTATTGCAGAAGACTGGCCAGAGGCCATTGTGTAAAGAGCTGACCTGATCTTGAGCCAGAGAGTTGTCTAGTTTTAGCCAATTCACCCTTTGGTGTCTTTCCAAAGCCTTTTTCATGGGATGAGGGGAACCATCCTTCCCATGATCAGAAGGAAGCTCACACAGTATCCTGATAGTGGCAGACTGGCATCTATTAGCTTGACAGCCACCTAGTTAGGTCTCCTGGGCCCTGAGGTGCCCCGAGGATGCTGATCTCATTTTCAGGACTTTGTAGAACCCTGGGAAAGAGCCAAAGTCCAGTACAGGGTTGGAGATTCAGAAAAACAAAACAAAACACTTATTTGCTACATGAGGCAAGGGATCAGCCCCCCTCAATCTTTCCCTACTGCCATTCCCAGCATGCTCCCTTTACTCCATCCACCAGCCTTCACAGGTATCCCTATAGTCCTTCTTTCAGAAACTGAGATCCTTAGAATTGGGAGGGAGTTCAGCAGCCATCTAGCCCGCCCAATCATTTCCCAAATGGGCAACTAAGGTGGAGGGAAGTCGAGTGATTTGCCCAAGGTCATATCGGCAGAACTTTTGGGATCCTGACTCTGTCAGCTAGTGGATCAGTTCTCTCTCTCCCAGTTCTGTGCCATCTGCAAGTATGACAAATATGCCCACTATGCCATATGTATTTCCAGTGTTTAGCAGAGTGCCTGGCCCATGGTATGTTCTTACTAAAAGTAATTTATCTTTTCTTTCATTCATTCACCTACACTTTGATTCAATTTTTAAAAATCTTTATTTAATTAATTAATTTAGAATATTTTTCCATGGTTGATCCAATTTCTTAATAAAAAATATTACATGAGAGGCAGCTGGGTGGCTCAGTGGATTGAGAGCCAGGCTCAGAGATAGGAGGTCCTGGGTTCAAATCTAGACTCAGATACTTCCTAGCTTTGTGACCCTAGGTAAGTCACTTAACCCCCATGACCTAGCCCTACTGCTCATCTGTCTTAGAACCAATACACAGTATTGATTCCAAGATGGAATGTAAAGATTTAAAAAAAAATGTATTACATAAAACAAGCAGAGATCTCTGCATCATTCCCTTGGGGACCTTCTTCCAAGGAGATATTAAACTATTATTTAAATCTAGACATGTAATCAGTGCTGAAAACATCTAATTATATTATTATTATTATAGTGTCGCCCACGTGTCCATCTTTTCTAAAAAAATAACATGATGGCCTCAGCCACTTCCTAGCTGTGTGACCCTGGGCAAGTCACTTGACCCCCATTGCCTAGCCCTTACCACTCTTCTGCCTTGGAACCAATACACAGTATTGACTCCAAGACAGAAGGTAAGGGTTTTAAAAAACAAACAAACAATCACACAAACACACACACACACACAAAAATAAATGAATGAATGAATGAATGAATGAATGCATGAACAAATAAATAAACAAACAAACACACAAACTAATTAATTAATTAATTTATTAATTAAGAAAGAAAGAAAGAAAGAAAGAAAAAAAGAAAAAAGAAAGAAAGAAAGAAAGAAAGAAAGAAAGAAAGAAAGAAAGAAAGAAAGAAAGAAAGAAAGAAAGAAAGAAAGAAAGAAAGAAAGAAAGAAAGAAAGAAAGAAAGAAAGAAAGAAAGAAAGAAAGAAAGAAAGAAAGAAAGAAAGAAAGAAAGAAAGAAAAAATAATAAAAAGAAATAACATGAGATAGCATATACCTTGGTGGAATCCAGGTAAACTATACTTACAGTATTTCCCCATTCTATTAGCTTAAGAATAGAGCCCAAATCAATCAAACAAACAAACAAACAAAGGAAACAGAATTAAACTAGTGTGATCTGGCATGATATATGGTTGATATAGCATGAGTCAGCTAGATGATAAAAAAGTTTAAGCCCTTGGCCTGGAGTCAGGAAGACCAAAGTTGGAATCTAACCTCAGATACTTACTTGCTAAGTGACCCCGGGGAAGTAATTTAATTTCTGTTTGCCTTAATTTCCTAGACAGCAAAATAGGACTTAACTCCCAGTTATTTTGAGTTTCAAAATAAGATGGTATTTATGAAGTTCTTGACACAGGCAGGCACATTAAATGCTGTATAAATCCTTAGTCTCATCCTCCATACATTATTTGTTCTAGCCAATTGTATGACACCTCCCCCCCCCCCCTTTGTCCTTCAAACAGACCTAGTGCTTTTCTGCTTCTGTTCTTTTTATTCAAGCTGGTCCCTCTGCCTGGGATGCTCTAGTTCCTCCATTTTTGTTTACTGAATTCCTGCATATCTTAAAATTCAATTCAGATGCTCCCTTTTTCCAGGAGGATGCTCCTCCCTCCGTTGTCTCAACCCCAGGAAATCGCCACCTCTTGCCTTCTATGATCTCAGAGCACTTGGTTTGTATCTCTCCAAAATAGTCATCCTATAACTTCATGGATTAGAGCTATCCGTATTCCTCCGACCTCTTGAAAAGCGGTATAGACTGGCTCAGAACCAGAAAGACCCAGAGTCAAGTTTCCTTTCTGATGGAGACTGGCTGTGAGACCATGAGCAAGACAGTTAGCCTTTTATTTCCCTAGACAACTCTCTAAGCATGGTTTTTTTTTTTTGGCAGAGTTCCCTCCATACAGAATTCTCCATTGAACCAATGAAACTATAGGAGCAATCCCTAGTCCTTTATCTCCTTGAGTGTCTTATTTTCCTACTAAATTTCAAGTTTCTTAAGGAAAGGAACTGAGACGGCTACATATTCTTCATCCCCCAATGTGTAGCTCTGGGTTCTGACCATGGTACCAATTTAATAAATGTTGGTTGGTGGCAATAATAGTATTGTGGGGTCATAGATTTAGAGCTGGGAGATATTTTAGATACCATCTAGTTAAATCCTCTCTTTTTACAAATGTTTACAGATATAGAAACTGAGGTCCAGAAAGAAGTAATAAGACCACACAAGATAGTAAGGAGTCAAAATCAAGCTCTGTGACTCTGGATTTTTTCCATCCAAGGTGACCTTCCATTGAAGTTTTTGCATGTTTCTGTTTTTATGTACGTCTTCCCTCATTTGAATGTAAACTCTTGAGCACCTGACTACATGGCTTTTTCTTTACACAGTTCTGTGGGGATGCAATATATGTTCCTTGCCTCCTGTCCTATATATTCTTCCCTCTTCAAGTCCCAGCTAAATCTGTCTCCCCAGGGGACAAGACTATATATATAAAGTTGAGATTGAATTCCATTAGTATTGAGAGCTTGCTAAATATCAAGCACTATGTTAGGCACTGAGGCTAATAAAGACAAGACAAATCATTCCCTCCCCCCAAGAAGCTCCCATTCTATTAGATCGTCCCCCTACTGCTACCTGAAATGCTTCCTAAAGACAAGGCTTGAGCCTTAGGGTGAGGTTGGCAAACCACTGCTACTCTTATCCATTCGAGTCAAATTCTTCAAAGCTAGGTCCCTACAGAGAGTAACTGATTTACCTGATAGGAATTGTTTCCCATTTACACCTTTATATCTGTTGGTTCATTTGGGCTTGGGCAAAGGGGGGGAAATCTTTTGTTTGGTGAGTAAGCAAACATGGAGAAGAACTTTGTATACAAGACACTCCTCATCATAGATTATATTTACATTATATTATATTGTATATTATAATGTAATATAATATGTTTCATTATATATAGGTTGCATTATATCAATTAGTTTATCAAAAAGTAATTATTAAGATCCTGGTATATTCTAAGCACCGAGGAGAAGAAAATCAAGACACTCCCTCCTCTGTGTCAGATGTGGGAATGGATTAAGCAATCCAATAAAACAGAAAAGTTAAGATAAGTAAAGGAAATCCTACAGTCTGTTTCTCATAAGAAACTCATAAAAAACAAAGACATACACAAAATAAAAACTAGAAGATGGAAAAAAATGAGTATGCATCAACTGAGTCAAAAAAATCTGTAGTCGCCATCATGCTAGCAGACAAAGCAAAAGCCAGCATTCAAAACCTAAAGAGATAAATGAGAAAACCATACTATGCTAAAAAGTAATTATAGACAACAAAACAATGTAAGTAATAATTGTATAGGATCTAAATTCATAAAAGAAACATTATTTAAACTTCAAGAAGACATAACCAGCAACACAGTAGTGACAGGGAAATTTAATATCCTTTTACTGCTTTTGAATAAATGTTAACAGAAAGATAAACAAAAGAGAAAATGTGTTGAAACTAGAGTTAAAAGATTAATGGCATTTTCTAAATAGGACAACAAAAGAATATGCATATTTCTCTGTACCATATGGTAGTTTTACAAAAATTGACTATATGCTAGGACATAGAGGTGTTATAAATGAACATAAAGGCAGAAATAGTCAGACTCCTTATGGGCCATCTTAAAATAAGAATAGAAACTGATTCAAGGATAATAAATAAAAAATATAGTCCCTAATGGAGTCTTAGCCTTGAAATCTTAATTATGCATCAAGTGAGTGGGACAAAGACAAATAGAAAAAGTAAACTGTAAAAGAAAATGAGAGTGAGAAATGAGAAAATGAATATGATAATGATAAAACAACATATCAAAATTTCTGGAATGCAACTGAAGTGGTCCCCAAAGGCAAAACCATATTTTTATAATCACATATTAATGAAATAGAAAAGGGAGAATTTAATACATTGAATATGTATTTTAAAAACTAGAAAATTTCCTAATAAACAAGCCAAAATAAGTACAAAAGATATGTAAAAATTAGTGAGGAAATAAATTAGAAACAAAAAACAAAAATACACTAAAATCTGGTCTTTGAAAAGATTAATAAAGTTGATAAACACTTAACTAATCTGACTAAAAAGAAGAGAGAATGAAATCAAACCAGTAAAGTAATAAATAAGTTAGGTGAGATGAGAACAAAACCAGAAGTAAAAAAAATAACAACCAGAACATATAAAATTATATGCCAACAAAAAAGAAAAAGTACAAAGAGAATGTCTTTAAAATATAACATGCTCAAACTATCACAATCCTTAATTGATATTTTTAATTAACTGTATCTCAGAAAAGGAAATATATCTAGTTGAAAAGGAAACAACAAAGAAAAAAATTACCAGTCCTGATGTATTCAGAGGGGAATCAAACTTTTAAAGAAGCATTAGTAATCATATTTTATAAATTAATCTTAAAGATTAGAAAGACCCCAACCAGAGTCCTTTCATGAGATAACCATATCTAAACCTGGGAAAAAATAAGATAGAGAAAGAAAACTATCATTAATGAACATTAACTCAAAAATTTCATACAAAATACTATCAAACAGATTAAAGTAATTAATCCAAGAAATCATTCATTATCATCAAATGGGATTTATAACAGGGATGCAAGAATGGTCCAATACTAGGAAAACAATCAACATGATCATATTAAAAACCAAAACGTCCAAAACCATAGTTATCTGAATGGAAAAGTCTTTGACAAAGTATAACACTCCTTTATGCTAAAAACTCTGCAAAATACAGCCATAGAGGGACCTTTTTATATTATTAAAAGCATCTTCCTAAAATAAAGCATGCACCATCTGTAATGGGGGGATACACTAGGTTCTTTTCCAATAAATATAGAAATAAAACAAGGAATGCCTACTTTCCCTACTATTACTTGATATTCTGGAAATGAGATTTGATGTTTTGGAAATGTTAGCAATATCAATAAAGCAAGAGAAAAAAATTAAAACACTAAAGATAGGTGAAGAAGAGATTTTTAAAATTGTGGGTTATAAAATAAATTCTTAAAAACAGCACTTCTATATAATAATTAATAATAATAATAATAATAAAACACAAGTTTCAATAAACAGAAGAGAAATCCAATTCCAAATCATTACAAAATGCATAAAATAATCTAGATGTAAACCTCCCAAAGAACACAAAGAACTAGTATAGATTCAATACTAAAATAAACCCTAAAGAAATAAGGAATAACTTAAATAGAAAATTATTGAACATTCATCACTAGGCAATGCCAATGTAATAAAAATCACAATACTTCCCAAATTAATTTGTACTTTTAATGTTATACCAATCAAATTGTAATTACAAATCAGAATATAATTGAAAAATTGATAAAATAATTACAAAATTTATTTGGAGGAACAAAAGATTTAGAAAATCAATGGAAATGATAAAAAGAAGTGGGTATGGTATTTCTAGACCTTAAACTATATTATAAAGTAGCAGTCATCAAAACCATCTGGCAGTGGTTAAGGAATAGAGAGGCAGATCAATGGAACAAACCAGACAAGAGAGATTCAGAAATAATAGAACTTAATGATAAAGGGGAAAAAAGAATTTACCTAAGGGGAAAAAAAAACACTTCCCTATCTGATAAAAGCTGCTAGGAAAACTGAAAAGTAGTCTGGTAGAAATTAAACTTAGACCAATATATTACCCTGTACAGCACAATTAGATATAGATATAGATATAGATATAGATATAGATATAGATATAGATATAGATATAGATATACATGATCATGCTATAGAAAAATATTAAAAGAGAAATAGGTAATATACTTTTCTTAGCTAGGTTTAAGGGCATATTTTTAACCTAATGAGAAAGAGGCAAATACAAAATACAAAATGGATAACTTTGATTATTTAAACCTGAAAAACAATTAATAAACATTATGTGGCTACTATGTGCCAGGAACTGTGTTAAGTTCTAGAGGAACAACTTTCGTAGATTTAGAGTTGGAAAGAAGCTTAGGGGTCATCCAGAACTGTGGTGTCAAACTCATATAGAAATGGGAACCACTAAGCCATATATAATGTTCCCAGTCAGTATCTATTGACTTCAACTATTAGAGAAGAAAGGAAGTAACTTCCTTTCTTCCAAGATGTGGAGAATTATGAATATAGAATATTTCATATACTGACAGACACACTTGATATGTTGATTAGTTTTCCTATGTGAATTTTAAAACTATTCCACCCTAATCAGACCATTCTTTAGAAGATCTAATTTAACTATTTCCTGATCAATAACAATGGAGATACTTGAATAACAGAATCAGGTCTTGGAAACTCTACATTCTCCACCCTACTCAGTTTAACAATATTTTTGAAGGTCTGCATCAAACTCAATATTTAATTATCTGAGGAGATGGCCCTCAACAGACATGTGCAAAAAAAGGACAGACCTCTGGGCTGTCCTAAGTCTAGCTAAGTCCTCATTGGTACAGATGAGATGCAGAAAAGTGACGTAAAAACATCCATATAAGGCACGTCACTTCCTGCCTCTTCCTCTTTCCTCAGAGGGACGACTCTGGCTGGTAGCATGCTAAGCATTCTGACATCCTGGAGTACTGGGTGGTGAGTTTTGCCCTGAGGCTGATTTCAGGTTCAGGAATCTTAGCTGAGCCCCTTTAGAGGTCAGGCTGATGCCTTCCTCCTTCATACTCCAAACCCTTACTCCCTTATCTCCTGATCTCCCCGCCCGCAATTAAATCACCATAAAATTTGGCAGCTGACTTGGGTATTTTATTATTTGGGTTTTTCATTAGGATTTTTATAAATAAAACCCTTGGTGACCTAAATTAATTATACATTTAGTCTCAGCCATAATTTCACCCTTTACACCTAACTGGTTTTTTTTTTTTCATTTTTTCTTCTGTTACAATGGCCAATTCATAATAAATAAGAGATTTAATCTGAAATTCAAAATAATATAAAACCAAATAAAATCCAGGCTAAAACTAAGAAAGAGCAAAATAGGATACTATATCTTTTATCATTTCAAATCATCACCTTATATCTTGTTTCTTTTTTGTCTCTTCATGTGTTATGTTTAATTTGTATTATCTTGTAGCATCATCTTGTAACATCACTCTCCCATCCACTCACCACCACACCCCATTGGGATGTCAGCTCTTTCTGGGTCTGGACACATCTTCCTTACCTTCTTGGCTGCCAAATTGACCCCAACTCTGACATGATAGTCCTCTGCTAAAGAAACTCCAGTGGTTCAAGAATAAAGCATAAACTCCTCTGCATGTCTAATTTAACCCTTCACAATCAGACTATAGCATCCTTTCTGGGCTCATAGTACACTATTATCCTTTATTCACTGAACATTCTATCTCCACTACATTGGCTTACAATCTCCTGTCTCCTGATTTTTTCATGGGTTTTCTTCCATTTCTGGAATGTTCTCCTTCCTCCTCTGTGCTGTATAGAATGTTGAAATCCTCTCAAAAGGCAGGTCAAATGACACTAAGTATTGGAAGAATATCCAAATATCCCCTAGTTATCAATATTCTTCTTATAGAAATTACTATATATGCATGTTAAATCAACCACCACCACAAAGTTGGACCAGAGTTGAAAGAAGAGAAAAGAACTCCTCACACAAGAAGTTGACAAATATGTGGGATCAGAGAAGTGTAGGAAGACTTCTTTGAACTGATGCAGACTATGGTAAGAAGAATACTACATACACCAAATGTTATATACTTATAATGACCATTCCTGGCCATGGAGAAGAAAGAAGAAAGTGGAATCTCATAGATTCATAGGATCAATGAACCTTTTGTTTAGAATCAAAAGAAATTAGTAGAATCCTTCTAGTTCAACCCTACTTTATCTTATAAATGAAAAATTGAGACCCAGGAGGGTGAACTATCATACAGCTATCTAGCTGGTATCACCTAGAGAGGTAGTAGAGGATGCTGCTGAAATATGGCACATATTATCAGAAATAGTTGTTTTTGACTAACAGTTTTGCTCTTTTATCATTGGGTTATGATGAACAAGAATAATTTTCTTAAATTCAAGGGAAGACTCACTATGAGGGTTGGGATATCAGTGATAGAAAAATAAAATGCATCAATATGTCCATTAACTGGGAAATGGCCAAACAAATTGTGGTTCATGGATATTATGGAATTTTACTATGCATCAAAGAATGATGAACAATATGAATATAGACAAGGATAAGATGATATTCTTTTGTGCTGCTGAAAGTAAAAATCAAAGAAAACAATATACACGATGACTACAGTGGTAAAAGGGGGGGGGGAGAGTGAACAAAACAATTTAAAGTGAAGGTTGCAAAACTGTGATGAATAGGTTTGGATCCTGAATAGTCAAATTTTTAATAGTGGAGGAATAAGTGTAAAATCATGTAACTCACTACATCTTTCTGGCCTCATATAGGAAAAGGTACTTCCCTTCTTTTATTAGGTAGAATATTACATAGACCATCAGACTCTTCCAATATGTGGGTTAGCTTAATGAATTGTTCCCCCTCACCCATACACTTTTTTTTTCTCTGTTATAAGAGATGGCTTTAGGGCAGAGAGAAAAGGTACACTGGGAACTCTAGGAGATGTTAAAAAAGATCAATACAGTTGTTGTTTTTTAAGTCTTTGATAATGGTTTGAAAACTTGGCTAATCTCAGCAATGCACTGATCTGGGACAATCCTGAAATACTTATGACAAGGAAGGTTATCCATCTCCACAGGAAGAACCGCTGGAGTCGGTGGATGTGGATCCAGGCATACGATCTTTCACATCAGCGTATTTATGGTTTTACTTTGGGATTTGGGTTTTGTGTGAGGGTTCTCTTACAACAATGACCAATATGGAAGTGGGTTTTGCATGATAATAAAAATAAGATTAAAAATATTGGAAGTCTTTGATAAACTAGCATTTAAAAATTAAAAAGGTACCAAATCAGCCCCTGAATGTGCAATCACATCATAGCTTGTCAGATATTTCTCTCTCTCCTCTACCAAAACACCACAGAGCTCTGGCCTTCCCTGGTACTTATCAAGCATTCAGTGGTAGCCAGGCTGCCCTTCCAACTTTCCACATGCCCAGTGAGCCAGGGGGAAAAGGCTTTTGTTTCCTTTCCTTCCTGGTCTTTTCTTGTGCCTTTGGCTTTATCCTGGCCTTATCACATCCCCTATCATATATAACGGCAGGCCAGGCATTGGAGCATGGTGGTGATAAATGAGCACAGTGGTTATCAAACTCTCTAGCTGGGCCTCCCCTTAATCACCCATAAAAGGCGTTTATGGCCACTTATACTGCTCCTCTAGGATCAGGATGCCCTAAGTGCATGAAGGACCATAATGCCTCGAAGAGGCTAAAGAAAAATCATACTGATTAAAGGTAGAGGGTAAATATTCAGGTGGTACTCTCACTAATTAAGGAAGGGAGAGGTTTCCTCTAACAGAATCCAGGGAAGTAAGGAGTGAGCTTCTGTAACAGACTTGCCTGATGTTTTCTCAGATCTTTAGGGTGGCCAACAAAACTGGAACTAACATGCATTGGACAGGGCTTTGCCCTCAGGCTTTGAAGTTGGACTGAGTAGAGGACCTTGACAAGGCTTATATCCTCTAGTAGCACAGAAACAGCAGAGGTCTGTAGCACAGAATGTACAGAATTTCATTAGCAAAATATTTTTTTTTAACACTTGATTTTTAAATTTTTTTCATGAATACATGCTTCTTCTTGTCTCTCTCCCTTCTTTTCTCCCTGTTTCCAGAGTTGACAATTTCACTGAGATATACAGAAATTATCACTCTTATCCTATGTCCATATTAATCTTTTTGTGATAGAGTAATCTTTTAAAAAACAAAACCCCAATTCATACACCCTAGAAACAAGTGATAAATCACATGTTTTCTTCTGGACGTCTACTCCCACAGTTCTTTCTCTAGATGTGAAGAGTATTCTTTCTCATAAGTCTCTCAAGTCTTGGATCATCGCATTTGCAAAATAAAATTTGAAATTAGTAAGTTACTATTCTATCCCAATTAAGGAATAGAGGAAATTACAAAAGATAAAATAAATAACTAATTGCATGATACTGAAGAGCCTCTGCACAAATAAAGTTAGTGTATTTCGGACAAAAGAGAAATTTTAAAATGGGGACATCTTTACATAAATTTCTCAGATAAGAGTTCTGTAATTGAAAATCTGTTACCCTAAAAATTACATTTCCCAGGAGCCCTCTGACTTCCTGTCATTATGTACTTCCTATAGATAGGGGATATTAGGCAGTGAAAAGGAGGGTCCTGGCCTCTTTGGCCTCCTGGCAAGGATGGTAAGTGTGAGGGTTTTAACAGTCTCATTAGCCATGGGCACATGGTTTTATTTTTTATGCTTTTTATTCCTTTATTTCTAATGATCATTAACAAATCTCCTAAAATATAATATTTTTACTATTGAGATTTAATTTTAAATTTTACAGGGTTTAGCATTCAAAATATGCATACAATTATCAGATATATGTGCATATAAAGAGACAGCCTATATATGTACGTAAGTATATAGATGGATATTTGCATACCCACAAAAATATAATGAAAAGCCATTTCCCAAAAGACAAGTTAAGAGATATGAACCTTTCTTAAAAGAATTGTACACTATTCACAAATACATGGATGATGAAAAACACTTATAATTAAAGAAATGCAAGATAAAAACAACCCTGAGTTGTTTTTGTCAGACCTCTAAAAACTAGCAAAGGTGGAAAAAGTTAAAGTTGAGGAGGTCAGGGGAGAGAGGCACACTAATGAATTGTTGGTGGAGCTGTGAATCAATATAAACCTTTCTGAGAAGAATTTGGAATTATGCAAATCAAGTGATTGAACTGTCTATATCCTTTGACCCAGAGATTCTATTGGCCACTGAGAAACCCATTGACAAGAAGAAAGTCCCTCTATACCAAAATATAGCAACATGATTTGTGTTTGCAAAGAATTGGAAACAAAGTAGAGACTCCAATCAGTTCCTGTGCCTGGAACACTCTCCCTTTTATGGGCCAACTACTTACTTCTCTGGTTTAAATCCTGCCTCCTACAGGAAGCCTGCCCCATTTCCTCTGAATTCCAATGCCTTCCCTCTGTTAATTATTTCCCATTTATTCTGTACATAGCTTGATTTGTGTATATTTGTTTGCCTGTTATTTTTTCTGATAGATTGTAAGCTACTTGAGGGAAGGGACTGTCTTTTGACTTTTTGTATCCCCTACATAGCACAGTGCCTGACACATACTAGGTACTTAATAAATGCTTATTGAATGTTTATTACATGCAATGATACAAAATGAAGGGAGTAGAACCAAGAAAACGTTATACACAGTAACAATAAAGTATGATGCTCAACTGGAAATGACTTCACTATTATCAACAAGGCAAGGATCCAGGATAATGCCAAGGGACTCAGGACATAAAAGGATATTCTACCACCAGACAGAATAGATGAGGTCTGAATGCTTATTGAAACATACCATTCTTCACTTGATTTCCTCCATGAATTTTTCCCTAGTGTAAGCAATATATATCTTGTTTCACAACGTGATGAAGAGGGAAATATATATTAAATAATTATATGTATATGTATGTATATATATATATATATATATATATATATATATATATATATACACACCACCTATATCATATTACCTAACTTCCTGGAGAAGGGGGTAGAGTGGGAGGAAGGGAAAAATAAAGGATTGAGACATTTTTGAATCTAGCTAATGTGAGAATTTGTTTCTCTAGAATAAGCATATTTATTATAATTTATCATATACTTATAACAAATCATATACAATACTCTTATGGTTACATATTAAGAGGTCTATTGGTATGACATATCATATACATTTTAGGACACTTTTTCTGTATTGATCAGTTTCTACTTATTTTTTCCTCTTTATTTTTCTTCCAAAATGTTACTTGAAATAGGGGCTGATGCTTTGGGATGGGGAAGGAGAGGAATACTGAGAGAAACTCTGGTATTGTGAAAAAAGGATACTTATGAATGACAAATTACTTAAAAAAAAAAAAAGCCTGGGTGAGTTCTATCTTCTTCCCCTCTATCTCATACCATGTCCCCCAAATTCCTAATTATGGATCTGATTATCAAAGACTTTACCGAAGATACACCTACTGGTCTTTGCTCTTTGGGAATGATGGTCCTCAAATAGAATTAAATTATTTTCACATTTCAAGTTTTGATTATTTCTGTCCTATTTAATATATACTTTTAAGTGGTATATAATAGGAGCTCATGATTTCTTATAAATCCTCTTTTTTGCTTTTGTATATATTTAGATGGTGACATATATTGATGATTAAGTTTGTAACATATATAATTTAATGTAATATATTTAATAATTTAATATTTATATTTATTATATTCAATTAATTAATTTATATATTTAATGTGTTTAATAATTTAATATTTATATTTATTATATTTAATAATTTAATGTAATATATTTACATAGCAAGAGATGGTATGGCATAGAAGACAAAGACCTGGTCCTGGAAGCATGATGAACTGAGTTCAAGTCCAGTTTTGATTATAAAGGAGTGCTACACATGCCAGGCAGCTCTCCAAACTCTAAGAAGCATAGTAGGTCTTGGTTTGCCCCAGTAGAGGGACTTTCCACCCTAAGATTTCTCTGCAAGGATTAAATCACAGGGATGGACAAAAAGTTAATACCAAAGCTTCAGTAGATGGTAAACCAAGTCTAGAGATGGGAGGTTCTGGGTTTAAATTTGGCCTCAGTCACTTCCTACCTATATGACTGAGCAAGTCACTTAACTCCAGTTGCCTAGCCCTTTCCACTCTTCTGCCTCAGAACTGTTATTTAGTATGGGCTCTAAGAGAAGGTAGGGATTAAAAAAAAAGTTGATACAGTCCTCAGTAGACATGATATCATCTGATGCTCAAAACAAGATAGCCTTGTGAGTAGGCAGCTCCTATAGGGTCCCTCAACTCTTTTAACCAAATAAATGAAGCCTTAGAGTGAATAGTCAGTCAATAAAAATTTAAGGACCCACTATGTGCCAGGCACTGTGTTGAGGATCAGTGACATGCTCACAGTCATTCAGTCAGGAAGGGTCATGGCTAGAACTAAAACCCAGATCTTTCCTGACTCTAGGTCAGAACATGCTTGCCACTGGCTCACACTGTTCCCTCAGTTGCACTTAGGGATTGAGACCAAGACCATGAAATGAGATATCCTTACTGTTGGCCTTCAGTGCTATACTACAGTGACTTCAGAAGCTTTTCACATTTGCAAGTTATTTCTTCCAATGAAGCATTTAGTCAGTGGGGCTTTCATTCTACTCTCTTCTCTGTCTCTGCCTCTGTCTCTGTTGTTCTGTCTTGCTAACTCGGACTGTCTCACTGTCTCTATCAGTCTTTCAATGCCTGTCTCTTTTCTCTGCCTCTATCTCTCTGTCTTTGTGCTTCTGCCTCTGATTCTGCCTCTCTCTCTTCTTGTCTGTTTCTCTGTTTCTATGTCTCTGTCTCTGCCTGTTTCTGTTTCTCTGTGTCTATGCTGTCTGTCTGTCTCTCTGTTTATCTCATTAGAAAATACTTCTGTTATAGGAACACCAGGAATGAGGCCATACAGAAGTCAGTAAGCAGTCTACTGCTCACCTGGCAAGAATTAGGATTCTTGATCAAGACCTGGAAGGAAGACAAAGTACTGGTCAATCTAATTAAAAAAAGGAAGGAAGAAAAGCAAATTCACAGCATTAAAGATGAAAAGGGGGACAGCACCTCCAATGAGGAGGAAATTAAGGCAATTATTAGAAATTACTTTGCCCAATTATATGGCAATAAATACACCAATTTAGGAGAAATGGATGAATATATACAAAAATACAAACTGCCTAGACTAACAGAAGAGGAAATAGAATTCTTAAATAATCCCATATCAGAAATTGAAATCCATCAAGCCATCAAAGAACTTCCTAAGAAAAAATCCCCAGGGCCTGATGGATTCACCTGTGAATTCTATCAAACATTCAGAGAACAATTAACCCCAATACTATACAAACTATTTGACATAATAAGCAAAGAGGGAGTTCTACCAAACTCCTTTTACGACACAAACATGGTACTGATTCCAAAACCAGGCAGGTCAAAAACAGAGAAAGAAAACTATAGACCAATCTCCCTAATGAATATAGATGCAAAAATTTTAAATAGGATACTAGCAAAAAGACTCCAGCAAGTGATCAGAAGGATCATTCACCATGATCAAGTAGGATTCATACCAGGGATGCAGGGCTGGTTCAACATTAGGAAAACCATCCACATAATTGACCACATCAACAAGCAAACTAGCAAGAACCACATTATTATCTCAATAGATGCAGAAAAAGCCTTTGATAAAATACAACACCCATTCCTATTAAAAACACTAGAAAGCATAGGAATAGAAGGGTCATTCCTAAAAATAATAAACAGTATATATCTAAAACCAACAGCTAATATCATCTGCAATGGGGATAAACTAGATGCATTCCCAATAAGATCAGGAGTGAAACAAGGATGCCCATTATCACCTCTACTATTTGACATTGTACTAGAAACACTAGCAGTAGCAATTAGAGAAGATAAAGAAATTGAAGGCATCAGAATAGGCAAGGAGGAGACCAAGTTATCACTCTTTGCGGATGACATGATGGTCTACTTAAAGAATCCTAGAGATTCAACCAAAAAGCTAATTGAAATAATCAACAACTTTAGCAAAGTTGCAGGATACAAAATAAACCCACATAAATCATCAGCTTTTCTATATATCTCCAACACAGCTCAGCAGCAAGAACTAGAAAGAGAAATCCCATTCAAAATCACCTTAGACAAAATAAAATACCTAGGAATCTATCTCCCAAGACAAACACAGGAACTATATGAACACAACTACAAAACACTCGCCACACAACTAAAACTAGACTTGAACAATTGGAAAAACATTAACTGCTCATGGATAGGACGAGCCAATATAATAAAAATGACCATCCTACCCAAACTTATTTATCTATTTAGTGCCATACCCATTGAACTACCAAAATACTTCTTCACTGATTTAGAAAAAACCATAACAAAGTTCATTTGGAAGAACAAAAGATCAAGGATATCCAGGGAAATAATGAAAAAAAACACATATGATGGGGGCCTTGCAGTCCCAGACCTCAAACTATATTACAAAGCAGCAGTCATCAAAACAATTTGGTACTGGCTAAGAAACAGAAAGGAAGATCAGTGGAATAGACTGGGGGAAAACGACCTCAGCAAGACAGTATACGATAAACCCAAAGATCCCAGCTTTTGGGACAAAAATCCACTATTCGATAAAAACTGCTGGGAAAATTGGAAGACAGTGTGGGAGAGACTAGGAATAGATCAACACCTCACACCCTACACCAAGATAAATTCAAAATGGGTGAGTGACTTAAACATAAAGAAGGAAACCATAAGTAAATTGGGTAAACACAGAATAGTATACATGTCAGACCTTTGGGAGGGGAAAGGCTTTAAAACCAAGCAAGATATAGAAAGAATCACAAAATGTAAAATAAATAATTTTGACTACATCAAACTAAAAAGCTTTTGTACAAACAAAACCAATATAACTAAAATCAGAAGGGAAACAACAAATTGGGAAAAAATCTTCATAGAAACCTCTGACAAAGGTTTAATTACTCGTATTTATAATGAGCTAAATCAATTGTACAAAAAATCAAGCCATTCTCCAATTGATAAATGGGCAAGGGAAATGGATAGGCAGTTCTCAGATAAAGAAATCAAAACTATTAACAAGCACATGAAGAAGTGTTCCACATCTCTTATAATCAGAGAGATGCAAATCAAAACAACTCTGAGGTATCACCTCACACCTAGCAGATTGGCTAACATAACAGCAGAGGAAAGTAATGAATGCTGGAGGGGATGTGGCAAAGTAGGGACATTAATTCATTGCTGGTGGAGTTGTGAACTGATCCAACCATTCTGGAGGGCAATTTGGAACTATGCCCAAAGGGCGACAAAAGAATATCTACCCTTTGACCCAGCCATAGCACTGCTGGGTCTGTATCCCAAAGAGATAATGGACACAAAGACTTGTACAAAAATATTCATAGCCGCGCTCTTTGTGGTGGCCCAAAACTGGAAAACGAGGGGATGCCCATCAATTGGGGAATGGCTGAACAAACTGTGGTATATGTTGGTGATGGAATACTATTGTGCTAAAAGGAATAATAAAGTGGAGAAGTTCCATGGAGACTGGAACAACCTCCAGGAAGTGATGCAGAGCGAGAGGAGCAGAACCAGGAGAACATTGTACACAGAGACTAATACACTGTGGTATAATCGAACGTAATGGACTTCTCCATTAGGGGCGGTGTAATGTCCCTGAACAACTTTCAGGGATCCAGGAGAAAAAAAAAAACACCATTCATAAGCAAAGGATAAACTATGGGAGTGGAAACACCGAGAAAAAGCAACTGCCTGAATACAGAGGTTGAGGGGACATGACAGAGGATAGACTTTAAATGAACACTCTAATGCAAATACTATCAACAAAGCAATGGGTTCAAATCAAGAAAACATCTAATGCCCAGTGGACTTACGCGTCGGCTATGGGGGGTGGGGGGAGGAAAAGAAAATGATCTATGTCTTTAACGAATAATGCTTGGAAATGATCAAATAAAATATATTTAAAAAAAAAAACAAACAAACAAAAAAAGACCTGGAAGGAACCTTGGAGACCATTTGGTCCCAACTCCGTTTTTTCTTCCAACCCCTTCATTTTACAAATGAGAAAACTGAGCCCCAGAGGTGAAAAATGACTATTCCAAAGTAAAAAAAATACTAAATACCAGAGGGAGGATTTGATCTGAGGTCCAATAGCGAATACTCCTTCCACTGTACCATATCTAAGATTTATATAAGCTAAAAACCAGACAATGGCATTATCTGACAGCCAGGAAAGCTAGCATGATCTTGGGCTGCATTAGGAGGGGTAGAGTATCTAAAATTGAGTCTGGAAGGCCAGGGAGAAGAGCTTGGTCATCCTGCCATCTTCTATCCTGCTCAGACAGGATCTGGAATCATGGGTTCTAATCTAGGAGCCATATTACAGGAATTTTATTGATAAGTTGGAGAGCACCCAGAGAAGGGCAACCGGGAGAATGAAAGTCTCTTGAGATCATACTAAATGGGGCATGGAAGGATCAGAGCTGAATCTGGGTCTGGGTTCAGATTCTGACACCCTCCCTCTGTGACCTTGAGGAAGTAATTTCTTTTCTCTGATCCTCAATTTCTTTATCTCTAAAATAAAGATGGGCATCTAGGTGGCACAGTAGATAGAGTGTCAGGCCTAGAGTCAGGAAGACATCTTGCTGAATTAAAATCTGACCTCAGACACTTACTAGCTATGTGACCCTAGATAAGTCACTTAACCCTTTTGGCCTCAATTTCCTTATCTATAAAATAGACTGAAGGAAATGACAAACCAGTCCAGTATCTTTGCCCAAAAACACTCCAAATGGGATCATGAAAAGTCAAGCACAACTGAAACAACTCAGCTATTTTGTGCCTTACAATCGATTCTAAGACAGAAGGATTTTAAAGAAAAAAAGATGTAGACATCTTTCTTCCCCATATAGACAAAGGAAGTAGAGAAGTATAATGAACAGAGCTTTGAAGTAAGAGGTCTTCAGGGGGCAGCTGGGTAGCTCAGTGGATTGAGAGCCAGACCTAGATACAGGAGGTCCTAGATTCAAATCTGGTCTCAGACACTTCCCAGCTGTGTGACCCTGCTCAAGTCACTTAACCCCCATTGCCTTGCCCTTACCACTCTTCTGCCTTGGAACCAATACACATTCCAAGATATAGGGTAATGGTTTTTATAAAAATAAATTAAAAAAAATAGGTCTTCAAACTAAATCTAGGCTCTGTT
The DNA here is from genome assembly GCF_027887165.1 of Monodelphis domestica. Taxonomy (NCBI): domain Eukaryota; kingdom Metazoa; phylum Chordata; class Mammalia; order Didelphimorphia; family Didelphidae; genus Monodelphis; species Monodelphis domestica. Next base: position 411,618,734 of record NC_077230.1, on the reverse strand, counting down.
AACAATTATTTGTGAAACATGAGCAAGTCACAACTCTGGGTCCCACTTTCCTCATCTGAAAAAAAAATGGAAGAGGTGGGGTTAGAGTCTAAGGTTCCTTTCAGCTCTAAATCTGCAGTCTTCAAGGATTGGTTATCCATTCTGAATGGAGACCAAAATGATAGGAAGGTTTAAAATTGCCAGGTAATCTAGGAATCACACTTTGGACCATAGTATCCAATTTTCCTTCCTTCTCTTCCTTCATTCCTCCTGTCCAACCTATTCCCGAGTTCCTCATAGCCTATCAGTTGCTCTGGTGGCTGAGGGGTTAAACTAGATGCTTAGGACTTGGGTGAGCACTGGGGTGAAGGAGTTGGGACTGGGTAGAGTATTTTGATTTTGAGAAAATTCCTCACCAGACAGAGAAGATGCTAACAAATCCCGGAGAGAGGGAGGAAAGGAAGAGGAAGAGGAAGAGAAAAATGGGGAAAAGGGAGGGTAAGAGAGGCCTGGAAAATTGGATATCTGTGTCATTAGTGGTGACATTTTAGTTGTCTGCTTGAGAAACTCATTGTAAGAACAAATCAAAAAGATTCTTATTCTTTGGTCAGAAAAAAAGAGGTGGCACCCCTTACTGGCAGCCTTTTCTGATCTTAGTAATCAGTGTTCTCTTCCTCCTCAAATTATTTTGATTTCTATATGCCTATGTTTTATCTTAAACTCTTAATTTCCATCTTAGAATCAATACTATGTTCTAAGGCAGGAGTAGTAAGAGCTAGGCAGTGGGGGTTAAGTGACTTGCCCAGGGTCACACAGCTGGGAAGTGTCTGAGACCAGATTTGAACCTAGGACCTCCCATCTCTAGGTCTGGCTCTCAATCCACTGAGCTACCCAGATGCCCCCTCTATATACCTATGTTGTAGGACCCCACCCCCAGTACAATGTAAACTCCTTGAAGGAAGGGATCATGGTCAGCATCTAGACTTTTTATCCTCTGTCCTATCTCAATGCCTGCCCTGGTATACAGTAAGAGCTTAAAAGCATATTTGTTAGCTGAGTTGAATTGAACTGAAAGGTTGAATTAGAGATCTTTGAGGGCAGGGACTATTATTTGCCCTTCTTTGCATCTTTAGCATTAAGCACAAATTTTGCCTGGTATACCATAGACACAATAAATGCAGGTTACCCACCTCAAAGAAAATGGTGAAAATAATAATAACTAGTGTTTTGAGAACTTTAGAATTTGGAAAAGACCCATATATTCACCTAACAACAATAAGCATTTATATAATATGTAAAAGCTTATAAAACATTTTGCATGATAATAATAAATGATAGCATTTATATTATACTAAGTGCTTTACAAATATTGTCTCTGATTCTCAGAACAATCCTATGATGAAGGTGCTATTATGATCTCCATTTTATAGTTGAGGAAACTGAGTTGTTAAATGACTGATCCAAAGTCACACATCTATTAAGGCACTGAAGCTGGAATTGAACTCAGATATTCCTGACTCCAGACTCAGCGCTCTATCCATCATACTATCTAGTTTCCTCCAATGAAAGAAAAATCAAAGGATAAGATCATCCTAATTGAAGCATTGCTTTAAAGCTTGGAGGACCTTTGGAGGTCACTGGCACCAACTCTCTGATTAAATGGAAAAGAAATTTGTAGCATGAATTGATGAAATTACCTACCTGAGGATACACAGGAAGGTGAGAAATAGAGGGGAGATTTCAGCTTCTCTCCTAAGTTAGCATATTTTCCACCAAGTCATCTTTCCTTCCAAAGGCAATGCTCCCATAAGCCCAGAACATTCTAAATTTAGACCAATACTGTTAAGCCTAAAAGAGATTATTTTAAAGAATTAATTTACATCTCTTGATACCCCCAAAAGGGTTTTTTTTTTTATTTTAAACCCTTACCTTCCGTCTTGGAGTCAATACTGTGTATTGGCTCCAAGGCAGAAGAGTGGTAAGGGCTAGGCAATGGGGTCAAGTGACTTGCCCAGGGTCACACAGCTGGGAAGTGTCTGAGGCCAGATTTGAACCTAGGACTTCCCATCTCTAGGCCTGACTCTCAATCCACTGAGCCACCCAGCTGCCCCCAAGGGTTTTTCGGAATGAAAATAAAAACAAACTCATTAAAGTTCAGATGAACTTATTCAACATATTATTCTACATGCCCATTCATTTCAGGTCATTAAAGATAATTAGAAGTGGTTAAATGCCTGGTTATTATGGGCTTCAAGTAACCCCATGTATGTGATAGAATGTTATAAGACAAGGGAAGTTCCTTAGATATTTCTCCCCACCCCCATCATCTCCTTCCTTGTCCCCTTGTTTCATTATTTCTATGTTCTCATACCCTTCAAGAATTTTAGTCAACTTGGTAGAGGTGGCACTGTAGAATGGAATCGGGAATACATGGGTTCAAATCCTACCTTAGACACTTATTCTCTGTGTGACCATGGACAAGTCATTTAATCTCTTTGCATCAGTTTCTTCAATGATAAAATGGGGATAATAATAGCACCTGCTTCAAAGTGTTGTTGTGAAGATCAAATGAGATAATATTTGTAAAAATCATAGTTCCTGGCACTTAATAGGGGTTATAATAATATAAGTTCCCTTCCTCCTCCCCTAGCTAGGCACTAGTGATACAAAGACAAATATGAAACAAGTTCTTCCGTCAAAGATGGGTGATGGAGGAAGTACCAGTAAGACGTATCTGAAAAAAAATTTTTGATTTATTCCCTCTACTTATGACATCAAAGTTAAAAGCCAGATTTTTGGATTAAAAATCATGATGGCTAAAGAAGGACCAATTCCCCTCATTGCAGATGTGATTATAGTCCAGACAATCCACTCATCAACTTGGAGAACTGACAGGGAATAAAGGGGACAATCTCATTGGAGAAACATCACTGACCCTTCTTCCGCTTCATGCCACAGTCTGCAGACCGTCATCTAGCAACTGACTTGTCTAAGTGATGGAGTCCTGATTATATCCTTCCTGTCCAGTGACTGAGATCTAGTGGTGTCCTTTCCCCTAAATCTCACTTCCTTCACTGCCCAAGAGTCCCCCTGCCTCTGTCCCTAAGTATTTCAATTTAGGTCTTAAGCTTTTCATGATGTGAATGAAATGAACTCCAATAAAGGCCTATTACTGTACACATCATTGGCCTAGCTTGTCCTTTGTGAAAACCTCCTGGTCCCCTTGGAAACGGACATGGCCCTTCCTGAAATTTTCCCTTGAATGTCAAGAATTTATTCTGACCCAGTTCAAATCTCATCCCCTCTATTAAGCCTTTCCTCATCTCTTCCTCCTCTGAATTCTATTAGCATCTTGGGTACCACATAATTAACACTTACTTGTATAATGTCTTCCATTGTAATTTAAATGTTTCATGCTGGTATATTTAGGGTAGTAAGGGAATGAAGAATGCCTTATGAATCAATCAATCAATAAGCTTTTATGAAATGCCTACTATGTGCCAGGCATTGTGCATGTATGGATTGATTAAAAGACAAGGAATGTTTAGTCTTAATCAGAGAAGATTGGGAGGGACTTACTAGGAGGCATGCTCAGGGTCTTTAAACATCTACAGGGCTGACATCTAAAAGAGGCAGTCATTTTTTTTTTGGGGGGGGGGCTTCCTGTTTCACCCCCAGGCTAGAACTAGGAACAATGGAGGAAAGTTGTAAAGAATCAGATTGAAGTTCTATGCAAGGACTTCCTTACAGTTAGAACTTTCCTAAGTGGCACAGGCAGCCTCTGGAGCTAATGAGCTTCCCCTCATTGTGGGTCTTCAAGTAAAGACTGAGTGACCACTTGTCAAGTAAGTGGTACAGGGAATTCTTGGCCAGAAACACACAGGATGGTTCTATGAACACCGAAATTTTTCTTTTCTCAGACTAGACTGTGACATCCTTTGGGGCAGGAATCATAGCTTCCCTTTCGTCCCCTCGAATACCCAGCACCACAGTGGACACATAGTAGATACTCCATAAATATTAATTCTCCAAGAGTTGACACCAGCCATCGTTGAGTCCATATCAAATGCTGATTGCCTCACATTCCATTCCCCCTGGTACCAGCCCATTCTTTTCCCAGGACCATGAAACCCTGGGGGAAAGTAGGGCAACTATTGTGAAAGCAAGGAAATGTTTGACAAATTGGGGTCATTGTGGAATCCTGGCTGTCTGGTGTTTGTCTGCTCTAGAGCACACTCTTATCTTAAATTAAAAAAATAATAAAAATAGAAACATTTTTAAAGGAAGATAACTCACCCAGGAATTATTTGAGATTTTCATAGAATTCAGTTTCCCACCCAAAGAGGAGGTGATTTACAATGGAATTAGAAGTAGAATAACCCCTTGGAAACCAGACTGTTGGGGGGGATGGGGAAACACTGTCAAGGAAATTCCAAATGGCTCCTTTTTAATTAGAAGAGGGGGGCAGAGTTAAACCATTCTGCTCATGATTATTGTTTGCCAACATTTGGCCAAGGCCTACCCTGGCTTCCTTGACTATAGCTTTGAATTTTCTGAAGGACTGCATAGCTTCCTGCCCCACCTCCTCCTCAGTGCCTCCCCCACTCCCCTACCACCAACTCTCCCAATTTCTGTACCTGTTCCTAATTTGGTTTTAACTACAAGGCTGTAGTCTGGTCATTGTCACAAAGCTCCTATTTCCTTGGCTTCCTGGACTGTCTTTCCTGATGAAAGCCTCAAGCATCCCCAAATCTCAATCCTGGGTGTCCATGTCAGACACTAGAGATTTGAGGGGGGCAGCATTTGACAAGGAAGAGTTACCAATGAAGGTGAATGCTCATGTTTCAGGCATATCCTAACACATTTTACCTAATGAATGTACCACAGATGCTCATTGTTAAGCCAAAGATAGGTTACTCCCAGGTTCAGGGGCTGAAGGTTGATGATACTTTTTGTTTATATTTCTGAAATAACTTAATTTGAAGATGTACTTAAATTTCCCATCATAATTACCTTCTTTGGATTTCCCTAATGAGAATCTGGCAAGGAACAACACAATAGTAGAGAGAAAACAGACAGAGTTTCATTCAATGAAGTTGTTTTTTTTAATTTTTGGAGTATTCTCTGACTCTTGGTGACCCCATTTGGGATTTTCTTGGCAGAGATTATGAGAGTAGGTTGCCATTTCTTTCTCCAGCTCATTTTATAGAAGAGGAAGTTGAGGCAAAAAGGATTAAATGACTTGCCCAGGGTCATACAACCAGTAAGTGTCTGAGGCCAGATTTCAACCCAGGAAAGTGAGTCTTCCTGACTCCAGACCCCACACTCAATAATACACTATGCCATCTAATTAAAATTAGAATTCCTCTGGTCTTCAATTTGAGAGAGAAAGTGAATTGTCATCAAATAATTGGGTGGCAGCTGGGTACACAGTGCATAGAGCTCTGGGCCTAGAGTGAAATATGGGCAACTCATTTAATCCTTTTTACCTCAGTTTCCTCATCTGTAAAATTAATTGGAGAAGGAAATGTTCTTTGTCAATTCGGTGTCATTTAGTAGAATAAACCATTCTAGTTGGGATGAGGACTCCTTGAGATCAGAGATTCTTTTCATATTTATCTTTTAAGCTCAGCATCTAGCTTGCCAGCATAGTAACTATTTATAACAGTGGATTCTTGAACAAAAATGCAGTTGAGCAAATTGGTACAACAACTTCATAAACTTAACCAAAGGACACCCCAAATGGGATCACCAAGAGTCAGTTATGACTGCAAAAGACTGAACAATATCAATATAAAATAGTAGGCTCTGGGGAAAATCTTGGGTACCAGCATTGGCCATTTTATAGAACCACAAACCTGACAGAAACTTAAGAGTTCAAACTATACCTAAGAGTATTTTAGGAACCCCTCCAGCTCCCCAAAAAGCCATCATCTGGTCAGAAAACTAGTTGGATTGCTTCTAAGACCAAATCCATCTTCATGGTTGGTAACGCCATTTTGATTGAGTTTATCAAGTTGGCTTACCAATTTGCTCAACTACATTTTTTGTCTAATAATCAACTGTTACGTGTAATTACTATGCCGACAAGCTGGATGCTAGAGCTTAAAAGATAAAAATGAAAAAAATTTCTGATATCAAGGAGTCCTCATCCCAACTAGAATGGTTTATTCCAATGAATGAACTAGTCAATTCCATGAGAATGGTCCAAATGCTTTTCTTGGCATAACAGAACACAGCTGAACTGTTTTTTTTTTTTTTGGCCTGATCAGAAGAGACTGAGTTTTGACCACACTTTTCCTTAGGAAGTGTTTTATTTTGCATTATTTTCTGTTTTGCCCAAGCTTAAGGACTTTAAAAAATATATATCACAAGATAATAATGTGTTAGCCCAAATGGAAGCATTCTACCAAGCTCCAAGTTCATTTTCAAGGCTGGGATGAAAGTTCAAGTTGTATTTCTATTTCATTCACATCTATTTGCACATATACTTTTTTTCATCACCAGAATCTACGTGATTAACTGAACAAAATCGGCGGGCCCAGGAGTAGCTCATTCCAGGCTCTGGTGAAGGGATTTGCACAACTTTTAAATCAGTGACAGGCAAGTAAGTGACTACGTCTTCAGCTGCTCCTACAGTTCAGCTACTTAAGAAAGGTTATTGAATTGGGTGATAAATATAAAGCCTTTTGTTAAAGATGAAAAGGCTCCTTGGTGCTTAGCACTGCAACTCTTTAAAAGCTACGTTATTTTTACCTCATTACAGAAATATCTTAATATTTCATTTCTGACATATGCTATGTTCCAAAGCAGATGCTTTGTTTTTAATTGCTCCAAAAAATTGAATTTGATAGACTAAATAAAATTCCAGGACCTTCTAGGTTGGGTGTGTGTTTTCTTTTAAAAGAGGATTTATTAATTTATTTTATTTCTCTTGGTCAATTCCCTTAAAAGGTGAAAGGGAGAAAGATATCATCCCCAAGCCTTATCTTTGAATCCCGTATACTTATGCTTATTAAAATCAATAGAATCCATTAGCCAACATTGTTTCCATTTTTAATAATCTATTGATATATGGCCTGTGCTTTTACAGGACTAAACAAATTTCCTCTTTACGTGCCCTGTAATAGCTCGAGGTCAGGCTGGCTGAGAGCCGTCGCTGCATATAAATGTTTATTTACAGCCTGACTACTGATTGAGAACATATCTGGTCCACGGGCTTCAGATGGCTTTTAAACTGGAGATTTATGATCTACTTCCTGTTTTCCAGACACAGCACACCATTTTCAAGCAAAGTAATGAATGCTCAATATTGTGGAAGGAATCGGCTGGTGCTTTACCCAAACTGAAAGTGGAGGGTGTGCAGAATCTGGAGGTTCCATTATTTATTTATTCATCCATCCATTCATTCATTCACTCGCTCCCTGGTCTGGAGTTGGGGGGAAGGGGAGAGAGATTCAGGACTTCTTGAATATCTTATCATCTCCCATTTTCTATTATGTGGGCCTAGGAAATTCTCAGCTTCTGCTGAGACTTAGAGGATATTTTCCCTACATTCAACCCTAGTCCCTTGTCCCCACATCACTCAGGGAAAGCCCGATGGACCTTAGGAAGGACATTGAGAAGATGGAGAACATTAGGCAGAAGGTGACCAGACAACTGAAGGGCTTAGGAACCATGCTCTATGCATGAATGAATCAATGAATCAAAGGGCAACTAGGTGAGTCAATGGATAGAGTGCCAGGTCTGGAGTTAGGAGGACGTGGGTTCAAATCTGACCTCAGACACTTCTTAGCTATGTGATGCTGACCAAGACACTTAATCCCTCTTGGAAACTATACTTGCATTGATTCTAAGACAGAAGGTAAAGGCTTTAACAAATACTTAAAATCAAGTCAAATAAATCAATGAATGAATATGCATATTAAAACCCTACTAAGTCAGGTAATGTTCTAGATTCTGAGGATATGAATACAAAGAATGAAATAATCTTTACTCTCTAGGGTCAATTTACCTTCCTTTTTTAATCCTCATCTTTCATCTTAAAATCACTACATTGTATTGATTCTAAAGCAGAAAGAGTGGTAAGGACTGGGCAATGGGATTTACATGACTTGTGGCCAAGGCCATATTTGAAACCAGGACTTCCTGGCTCTAGTCTTGGCTCTCAATCCACTGAACCACCTAGCTGCCCTCAAGATGCTTACCCTCTAACGAGGAAGATTTGTTGAAGGAACTGGGAACATTTATCTTGGAGAAGAGGAAACTTGGGGAGAAGGGAGACCATGATAGCTGGCATCAAGTATTGGAGCACCTACCAAAAGGAGGAGTGATTATGTTTGCTTTTCTTGGCCCCAAAAGGAAGAACAATGAGTGATGGGGAGAAAGTTGCAAAGACTTAATGACAAATTTGATTGTCCCAAAGTGGAACAGGCTAGCAGATTATCCTTCAGAAGTGAGGGTCTTCAGGTAAAGACTGATGATCACCCCCTCCAATATGTAGGAATGTGTATATGTGGGGGGAAGAGAAATTCCTGTTTTAGGATAGGTGGACAGTATTAATGAGAAAATATGATGATGATCAGATATAATAACAAAGTTTCTGGGATATAGCTAGAGTAGTACACAAGAGGAAAATTATATCTCTAAAATCACATTAATAAAATGAAAAAGGCAGTTCATGAACAGAATATAATTTTTTTCAAAATCAAAAGTGACAAAATTAAGAACAAAGGAAAAAATGTTGAAAATTCAAGAAATCAATAAATTGGAAATCGGAGTATAGGGGTAATCATCCTAAAAGTAGATAAATGGCCAAAGGCTAGCCTACCTCTTCCTATTGTTTATAAAGTTAGAGGGACTATTTGTGTGGAACACTACAAGTAATGTCAGTTTTTCAATGTCTTGGTTTGTTTTGCTGGACTTTTGAAGAAATATGAAAGAGTCAATTGAAGGTGGCCTCTGAGGCCTCTTCCAGCTGAGAATCTGTAATTCTTGTTTACAACAAATGTCTTTGTTTCTTTAAGTTCCACCACTGTGGTTCCTCTTGCTTTCCAATAGAAAAAACAATGGCAGAGTAATTAATATCACTTGCTAAATACAATCTTAAAATAAGTGGTCCTTTGCCCTGAGTGGATTAATAGTTGGAATCTGGTGGAACACTTCCCTTGTATCTATTAATTCATTTCACTTTAATTCAATTATAATCAATCACTGATTTTTTTAAGCCCTTACTTTCTCTCTTAGAAACAATCATGGTTCTAAGACAGAGTGGTAAGGTCTAGGCAATGGGGGTTAAATGACTTGTCCAGAGTCATGCAGATGAACGTTAGACAATCCATCCCTAGACTGACTTTCTTTTGATGCAATCAAATTTCCCACCGAAAGCCAAGAGCCAATGTAGAAAGTTTCTTCCCTATATCTCAGGGAAGGAGGGAGGCGACCCAGGATCTACGCATCATTCTGATAATGGGCTGCTTTTAGCAGCCAGCAAATGAAGGTCTTTCCAAATTGGTTTTGGATAAGAAGCTTGTGAGCTTCTGAAGTTGCCACACATTCCATGGATGCTAGCTTCAACAGCAGACAGACCAGCTTGGTTTCCTGTGGATCTCGTTCTTCATTCATCCAGACTCTTCCAATTGCAAATCTCACTCGTCTGAAAGTTTCTTGGCAGTGAATTAGTTTTGGATACAAGTGTGCTTGACTCTAACTGCCCCCTGGGGAGAGTGTGATTTTCCCCCAATCTTGTAAATAGTAGATTTACCAAAGCAGAGAGTCCACAACTGTGCTAAATACATGCTTGGGCAGACATTTGGGGCTGCCTTGGAAATTAGAAGACTGAAAAGATAAATAAGGAGGAGAAGATTTTTGTTTATTTTCCAAAAGCATCAGGGGTAGGAGAGAAAGGAAAAGTTGTTCCCTGCCCCATTTCCCCACTAGGGTTCATACAGACATGTTTCATGGAGTTGGCCTAAGGTGATCCCAAGTTCTATGAGCTCTCTAGGAACTGAGGCTGGTTTCTCCAGGACCCATTGGTGTGTTGCTAGTACAAAGGCAAAAACTCATGGCAAAAAGTAGCGAGTCTACTAAACGATCACCCTAGTGCAAATATCAATAATATGGAAATAGGTCTTGATCAATGACACATGTAAAACCCAGTGGAACTGCACATTGGCTATGGGAAGGGGGGAGGGAGATGGGGAGGGAAGGAACATGAATCATATAACCATGGAAAAATAATCTAAATGAATTAACTAAATAAAAATTTCCAAATTAAAAAAAAAGTATCGAGTCTATTCATTTTTCTTTGCTATAGTATGGGGGCAGAAGTGGATGATCTCTGGGAATCCATTCTCAATATAAGGCTCCATGATCTTGGGAGGTGCTGGAATGGAACATAACTTAAAATCTATAAACGGTTGGTCTTCTTTGAATGAACGTGACCTTCTAGGTTCCTTGCTTTGATGGGATTTGATCTCTCTTTCCAACAGTGTGACAAGTTCCACTGTCACCAAACCCCATCCTGGGGAAAGTGCTTTCTAGATGTTTCCAGAGCCTCAAGATAATGCCTTATGAGGATCAGGAGAAGGAACTGGAAATGTTTCCTTGTGACGTTACTCAATGAATCATAGGATCCAGTCCATAGGGTAAGTTGGAGAACATTTGGAATAGGGCAATTGGAATGGTTAAAGACCTTGAGTTCCTACAACTTGAGGACTGATTGAAGGAACTGGGAATGTTTAGATTAGAGAAGAGAAGATTGTGGGAGATGGGGTCCAGAAAGTCAAATTAAGGCTTAATATAAGGAAATACTATCAGACAGCTATTCCAAAAAGGAATGTATTGACTGGGGGGATGAGGAGTGGATTCTCCTTCAATGGAGACCTCCAAGCAAAGGCTGAAGGATCATTTGTTGGGAATGCATAGAGAGGATTAGAATTTAGTTACAACTTTAGAGATTCTGCAGTTCTGGGATTCTTGCATAGACCCATGCTGAAAAATCAAGTCAAGACACATGAACTAAATTCAGTTGACTTCAAGAAGCACTCATATTTATTAAATGAGCATATTTTTATTTTTTAAAAAAACAAGCATTGCCGTATGCACACAGGCAGTGTGCTAGGTGCCCAGAACACGAAACCAAGAACAACACATAAGTCCTGCCTTCAAGGAGCTTATGTTCTAATAAAGGGGATACATCTCCTCATACACAATGACATGCATGAATTACCTACCATGTTCTTAAATGCATTCAGGAACCCAGAGGTGTGCATGGCCATTAAGATACCCCCCCAAAAATTGCTATAGACATTGAGGAGGGGCTGTGGACACACACAGATGCCATAGTCGCACACCTACAAGTGGATGTGTACACACACACACACATACAAGCAGGCCTCTTCTGTAGGTTTTATGTGCACTCTTAATCTGCAGCCTCATAAAATGCCCCAGAATCAGTCACACATGGCAAGGTGAGCAGCCACTGAGTCCCAGAGCCCTGCCATGAAGAAACATGCTTGTTAAAGTGTGTAATGAGAGACATAAGCAATCCCCAATATTGGGCAAAGCCATCATTAAATCTCTTAATTATAGAGGCATTTTCCCCTCTCCACTGTGTGTCTCTTCATAAACAGTTGGCAGGAAGCTGTGGGGGCTGAAGGAGTAGCTGGGCAGTAGGGGTGGAAGGGAGGGCTCACTGGGAATTCCTCTGCCTTTATCTTTCTCTTGGCTCTGAGCTACCAGAGCTTCTCTCTGCTGCAGGAGCTCAGGCACGATAAGTCGCCATCCCTAGGACTAAGACATAAGAGGAAGGGATAAAAGGCTGCCCCAGGGTTTGGGGAGTTAACCAGCACTTGAATAGATAACCTTAGAGAATATCTACTTCAACCCCTTCACTTTTCCAAAAAGGAAATTGAAAAACAGATTTAGAATTGGAAGGGACCTTAGAGGTCATCCTATTCAACTATTTCATTTTACAAAGAAAGAAACTGAGGCACAGAGAAATGGCTATATGACTTATCCAAGGTCACATAGGTTTTGAATTCAGGGGCACCAGTTTATTCCTTTTTCCACCTTTCCACACTTATAAACAGAATTTGAAAGATGGAAAGAGCTTCAATAGCCCTCTGGTCTAACATATACATAATATTATATATAATATTTTTAACATATTGCATTAGGAATCTCTAGCCATCACTTCAATACTTTCTCCAGTAAGGGAAAACCCTCAGCCTCCAGAAGCAGCCCATTGCTATTCCATTTGTGGAGTGCTCTTGTCCTGGGGAAACCTTTCTTGATGCCAAGTCTAAATTGACTTTTTCAAGAGTTATTGGTGCTCTCCTAGTTAACTGTCCAGAAATCATTTTGCATTTGTTGTGCATTTACTAGTTTGTGTACATTTTGAATCCATCCATATCCAAGTGGAATATAAGCTTCTCAAAGTCAGGTTCTGATTTCCATTTTTATTTTTGTGCCCCAAGTGCTAGGTATGGCAGCTGCCATGATCATAGGATAATAGGATCACTAACTGGATAATGATAATAGCTAATATTTTTATATATAACCTATTATGTGCCAGGTACTGTATTAAGTGCTTTACAATGATCTCTTTTGATCCTTACAACAACCCTGGAGGTAGATGCTATTATTATACTGATTTTAAAGATGAAAGTGAAGCAAACAGGTTTAGTGACTTGTCTAGGGTCACAAACCTAGTGTCCAAGGTTAAATTTAAACTCAGATCTTCCTGTCTCTAGGTTTGATGGTCTATCCACTGTTCTACCTAGCTGTGTGAATGAATGAATGAATGAATGAATGAATGAATGAATGAATGAATGAAACAATAAAAGAACAAATGAAAAGTTAAGTGTTTATTATGTGCCAAACACCATGCTCAGTACCATGATTACAAATCAAAAAGTGAGATGGACCTTACCTTCAAGGAACTTCCAACCCATCTAGGGGGCTGTGGTCAGAGATCAGGGTTTGATTTGAGAAAAAAGAGCTATAGGAAGCTTGATTTACATGTTTTTTTTCCAATATCAATGATAAAGCTGATCAAATTATGGTTCTAGAGATGCAAAACAGAGAGTGTGGAAGTAGGAAGGAGATAATAGTCTTGGAGGGCTTTGTATAACCCATCTGGTCTAACTACTTCATTTTTATAATAAGAAAAATGACGATGAAAAAAATGATGAAGCCAGAGAAGCCAAGGACATAGAGTTGCAGGACTGGTTTAAAATCCAGGACATCTGACTTGAAATCCACTGTTCAATGTAAGGGAAGGCTTGTGATAATTTAGAAAAGGAAGCAATAATCACCAAGAACCAACATGGCCTCATGGAAAACATACCATGCTACCACTCTTAGACCAGAGGTATGCTATAGAGATAGTATACCCAGAATTCAACAGAACATTTGACATGGACTCTTCTGCTGCTATGTGGACCAGGTAGAGATAGGCACATGAGATGATAATATAGTTAGTGTTGTTACTGGATTGAGAACTGCTGGAATGATTGGAGGAAAAGAATAATCAATGAAGAAATCAATGACAATTTGAACAGAGATCTCCAGTGGAATGCTCCAGGGATCTGACTTATTGAATATTTTTATTGAGGTGGGTGAAGGCAAATGAATGCTGAATTGAACAGCTAAAAAGGCAAACATAATTGTCTCAAAGAACTAGTTGACATTTTAATGTGAGAAAATTCTGACTTGGGGCTCATTGTCCCAAATACTTGAGTGTCTACTTCTCTGTCTCCTCTTTTTCTACTTTCTCTAAGTTATGTTCTGAGAGGAAGCTATAGCTTCACTCATTTGTCATTCAGTCATTTCAGTCACGTCTGACTCTTTGTAACCTCATTTGGAGTTTTCTTGGCAAAGATCCTGGAGTGGTTTCCCATTTCCTACAGATGAGGAAATTGAGACAAATAAGGTTAAGTGACTAGCCCAGGATCACACGGCTAGGAAGGGCCTGAGGTCAAATTTGAACTCAGGTCATCCTCTCTTCAGGTGTGGTGCTCTATCTACTAGTTGCTCTTGCTTCTCTCATTGATCTCTCTGCAAAAGAAGCAGGATTTGAATTGGAAACTCAGAAGTTACCAAGTTCAGTGATGTCAAACTCACATAAAAACAGGGAAATAATCCATATGTGAGGAGCCCAACAAAAACAAACAACAAAACACTGATTTTACGTTAAAATGGGATATTATCAATGTTTTATTGTATTTTTACTTCTTTTGTTAAATATTTTCCTACCCAATATTAATCTAGTTTAGGTGACACTTGGGAGTATTTGGGGCCCATGGGCTGCATGTTTAATACCTTGGATTTAGTCCAACTCCCTTCAGTTCGTAGACGAGGAAACCCAGGACCAGAGAGGAAAGGGACTTACCCAAGTTCATCTAGCTAGTCATGGGCAGCTAGGTGGCACTATAGTGCTAGAGTGCTAATCTGGAGTCAGGAAGTTCTGAGTTCAAATCCTAGCTGTGTGATTCTAGATAAAATCACTTAATCCTATTTTCCTCAATTTCCTCATTAGTAAAAATGAGCAGGAGAAAGAAATGGTAAACCACTCCAGTGTCAACCCCAAATGAAGTCATGGAGAGTTGGATACAACTGAAAACTACAGGGGAGAGGTATGATGAGAAGCTCCATCTTCTAACTTCCTATCCTTCAATCTTTCTATCAATCCATATTGGTGCCTTCCAGAAAAGTGGGATGAAAGTCAAATTGCTACAGATCACCTTAACTATACAGTACGTTTCTTTTCTCTTTAACTATTTATGATACATTTCACTTTATATCACAATCATTTCTGAATATTTCCCCAGTGAGCCTTTCCTTGTTAAGAGGAAATTTTTAAAAATTGTAAAGAAAAGGCAACTACTGTGTGATAGTGTATGCCACATTCCATGCCCATAGGCGCCCCCAAATCTCCAATAAAAGGGGGGAAGTGGGAAATAAAGATCTTAAAGGAAGCCTCATTTGGAGGAGAGAAGAATATTTTTGTAGAACAAATAATCACCCATTAAGTTTGATAAGTCTCAATTGTCTTTTTTTTAAGTGGAGCCCACCTGTATTTGGTTAACACCAACTGTTCCAAGCCCTATTGCCTCTTTCCTTCTGTACGTTCTACTGTAGAGAGCAACTGAAGGCAATGAGGTAAGGTAGGAGGTGTGAAACCACACACAGAGCAGGGAAGCCTTCATTCCAGATTTACCCTCTGACTTCTTGGCTGTGAAATGGGCATTTAAGGGAGCCAACATGTTGTGGTATTTGACCTGAGGCCCAAAAACTTAATTATGGCGAACAGCTGAAAGGAGGGGGTAGGGAGGTAAAATATTTGCCAACTGCCAATGGGTTCGTGAGCTAACAAAACAAAAGAAATTCCTCCTGTGAGATTCTGTGGGTGCCACTAGCTCTCTATGACTGTGATCAACTTAATTTTCACTTGAGCTCAGTTTCCCCACTTGTAAAATGATGGATCTGAACAGTGTACTAGAGTAGAAAGCATACTGCTTTAGGAATCAGAGTTCCTATGTTGAACTCCTGACTTGGGCACTTGCTACTTGGTTGACCTTGGGGAATTAATCTTCCCATGCCTCAGTCCCCTCTTTTGTAAAATAGGAGCATTGAACTAAATGGCCTCTGAATTCTCACCCAATTCCAAATCTATGAATTCAGGTGTATTTCTTTTAGTCCTCATGGACCGTATCTGTTTCCCATATTCTCCACTTTCTCAAAATTCCTCTCACCCTTCCTGACCTAGTTCAAGTCCCATCTTCCTTAGGATGCTTCCCTAGGCTACTCTGTACCCCCTCTCTCTCTCCCTCCCCCCCCCCCTCTCTCTCTCTCTCTCTCTCTCTCTCTCTCTCTCTCTCTCTCTCTCTCTCTCTCTCTCTCTCTCTCTCTTTCTCTCTCTCTCTCTCTCTGTTTCTCTCTGTCTCTGTCTGTCTGTCTCCTCCACCCCATCTTCTATCTTAGTATCAATTCTAAGACAGAAGAGTAACAAGGACTAGGCAGGCATTTCATATTTTCTCAGCAAAGATACTGGAGTTGCTTTCCATTTCATTGTCTGGGTCATTTTATAGATGAGGAAACTGTGGCAAACAGGATTAAGTGAGTTGCCCACAGTCACATAGCTAGAAAGTGTTTAAGGTCTGATTTGAACTCAGGTTCTCCTGACTCCAGACCTGCCACTCTATTGACTGTGCTACTTAGCTTAGCTTCCCAAGATGGGTTTCCTGTTTGTGTTTATAAAAGCACAAAATCCAGGAGATGGTAAGTCAGAACTGGGATCCCCACTGGAGCATCTTCAGCAAATGTCTGTCCATTTAAATACCTATAGTGTTGGAGAAATCACTGCCTGGAAAAGCAGCCCAATTCCACATGGGAATAGCATTGAGCCTTAGAAGGTTCTTCTTTCCATTTAGTTCAGATATGCCTCTCTTTAGCTTCCCCCACTGGCCCACTGTCTGATCCTCTGGGGCCAAACAAAACAAGGCTATTTCTATTTCTTCTATATAACATACCTTTGATTAATTGAAGGCAGCTATAACATCCCCTTGAAGTCTTCACTTCTCCCGGCTAGATATTTCGTTTTCTCAGGCTCTCCTCATTTATCATCACTATTCTCTACTGAGCTAAAGGGGTGTTTGTCACCTCCTCTACAATTGTGCAAACAAACCAGGACTAGGAGAAGTGACAAATGGAAGAAATGGGTTATTTACTCCTTGCAGCATCATTCTGTTGTCTCTCAACTAATCCTCCCGCTGTCGTTGGCTGTTTCTTGGTGGTAATGCTGATTGTTGTTGTTTTAAGAAATTACCTGACATTGTCTGGCCAAGCCAGTCAAGAGTCGGGTATCTAGAGGAGGGATAAATGTAAAAGCCATTATTTTGGTTCAAAAGATGACTAGTCGATGTACGGGATGAGGGAGATAGTCATTTATGTGGAAAAGATCCTGGGATTTTCATGGAAAGCAAGTTCAAATGAGCCTTCATAAAAAATAAAAGCATATGATCTTAAGGGATGGAATAAACATCTATAGAATACTTACTATGTTTCAGGCACTATGCTAAGCTCTCTACAAATGTTGTGTCATTTCATCCTCACAGCAACCTTTTGAGAGGGATGTTGTTTGTTATTCTCGTTTTACAAATGAGGAAACAGAGGTAGGTGAAGGTTAAGTGACTTGTTCAGGGTCACACAGCTAGTGAGTGCTTGACGTTGGATTGAAATCCAGATCTTACTATCTCTAGGCCTAGTGCTCTATCCACCATGCCACAAAAATTCTAGCTTCCAGAGTGGGAAAGGAAACATCCCTATCCTCCTCAGTCCTGCTCACAACACATGAGCATTGTATTCAATTCTGGGCATTACTTTTATTTTTCCTTTTAAAAATGCTTTAAAATAATTTATTTTTAACACTTTAATTTCCCAGTGTATTTCTCCATCCCTATCTCCTTTACCCAGTGAACTGTCCTTTTTAAACAAAGAATGAAAAAAGAAGGGGAGAAATTATTCAGCAAAACCAAACAACACTTGAATAGGTTAGCAGTGTATATAATGTTCTGCATCTGAAATCTCCCATCTCTGTTAAGAAAGAAAAAATAAGTTGGACACTATATTTTAAAAGGGACATTGAGTGATAAACCAGAATAATTCTAGTGACTCCTGGGAGGTTGAGAGTTTAGAAACTACGTCCTTTGAGGAATAGTTAGAGAAGCAGTGAAATTTTACCAGGAGAAACTATATGGACTATTGGGGTGAAGAGTAAAGAAGTGGGAAAAGAGTAAAATCTATGTCTGAAGAGTTTTCAGGGCTGCTGTTACATAGGAAACTTCTCATGTAGCTTATTCTAGGAAAAACAGGTAGAAGATATAATGAGGATGATTTTATTTGTCTCGTAAGAAAGACCATTCCAACAATTAGGAGTGCCTCATACAGGCTGGACCAAGAGATCCTGAGCATTCCATTACTTAGAGACTCTAAGCAGAGATTGAATGGAGCCCTGTCAGGGATGCTCCAAAGAACATTGCTGAAGAGCATGGGAGGTGAGACCACATGACCTCAGGAGTCCATTACATCTCTGAGATTCAGAGTCTAGAGAGAGTTGTATATGTTATACTCCCAAAATGTCATGTCCAGTGGAAGCATCAGAGTAACAGCTAACACATATACCAGTTAAAAGGTTGCAAAGAACCTTATACATATTTCTCAGTTGAACCTCACAACAATTTTGTTGGGCAACTACTATTACTATCACCATTTTACCAAAGAGGAAACTGAGTCTGAGAGCAGTCAGATCCTTTAATTAGTATCTGCCTGAAATAGGTTTTGAAATCAGATCAAGTTTGACTGCAGATCCAAGAGTCACCTGCCTCTAAGCATTCAATGCAGCTTTCTTTTTTCCTAAGCAGAAAACCAGTTTGGAAATAACCCTTTGTTTCTATGTAGGAAATGTTCCCACCCCCTCTAATAATCAAACTAGCCTGAGGACAGGGATTTATATTCTACCACCCCTTACCTCCACCTGGAGCCAGTGGTTCCATTTCTATGCATTATAGCTCAGTAACTGGTCAGCCAACACTCCCTCTCCCTCCTTCCTCCTTCCCTCCCTCTCTCTCTCCCTCCATCCTTACTCCCTCCCTCCCTCTCTGTCTCTCTCTGTCTCTCTGTCTCTCTGTCTCTGTCTCTCTCTCTGTCTCTCTGTCTCTGTCTCTGTCTCTATCTCTGTCTCTGTCTCTGTCTCTGTCTCTCTCTCTGTCTCTCTCTCTCTCCTCCCATCTCTAGGCATGATGGGTCTCAAGCCACTGAGCTCCTTAGCTACCCCCAGCCTGAATAATCTTGATAAGTTCTCTCTACTTGAGTGAGGGCTTCTCATCCACTACTCACTTCAGAAGCCTGCCTTCATAAAGGTTTCCTGCTCCCACCTAGACTGACCAATGGATGAACAAATATTTATTAAGCTTCTACTATGTACCAAGAACTTGGGATACAAAGACACGAATGAACCAGTACCTGACCTCTTGGAGCTTGCATTCTATCAAATGTAGGGTTAGAACTAGGCACTGGACTGGCAATGTCATTGGTATAAAGAAGCCCTGAATGAGAAAATTCCCTCTACTAATGTGGGTTGACACAGGACCAGGAGTTCCACCTGGCCTCTATTGTCTAATAAGTCAAGCCTGGAGCCCAGCCTCCCTGGGGTTGATGAAAGGGAGGCCGTCTGATTCTGGCCTTACAAGAAGGCTACCTTTTGTTGGGATGCTACTTTGGATTATCCGGTCATCAAGGAAATCATTATATTTTAATGCCCAGCAGAGTGGAGCAGAGGAGTCCATCCAAGAGTCTAAATCTGGTGGGAAAAGTACGCTAGCCCTACTTTCTTTGAAGTTCTCAGCTCTGGATCTCTCCCAGCTCTGCTACTTCATACCAGCATGACCAGAAGGAAGGATCTTTGAGCCTTAGTTTCCTCTTCTGTAAAATGAAAGAGTTGTACTAGGTAGCCCCTAATACCTCTTCCAGCTCTAGGTGAATGGCCCCTCTGGGGCATGTTTGTCAAACCTGGCAATTACAACAGATCAAGACAAATACTGTGGATGAAAATCCCAAACCCAACCTAACAAAGCATTCTTGTTTCCTTCCAAGGATCTGTGACCTCCCAGGTGTGAAAATTCCCTCTCCCGTTGGATATTGCAACCTCTCCACATGTTAGTAAATAGTTTCATGAGTTCCTATGGACAAAAACAAAACAAGATCAACAAATAAAAAACCCTTCTGGTTCCCTGACAGCTATGGAAGCCAGACATGAACTTTGGCAAAGTTTAAGATAGGAAAAAAAAATTAAATCTTGACTTTACATCTTAGAATCTATATTATATATTGGTTCCAAGGCAGAAGAGTGATAAGGGCAAAGCAATGAGAGTTAAGTGACTTGCCCAGGGTCACACAGTTGGAAGTATATAAGGCCAGATTTGAACCCAGGACCTCCCATCTCTAGACCTGGCTCTCAAAAGGTTGAGTTTAGAACATATTAAGTCACAAGATCTCCAAAGAGAAAGAGACCTCAGAGGCCATGCAGCCCAACCTGATCTGAAATGGAATCCCTACTACAACCTCCACAGCAAATGGCCATGCAGCCTTGGCTCAAAGATCCCTGGTGAGAAGAGGGACCATGGCACCCATGCAGATTATATAGTCTTAACTTCCTTATTTTACAGATTAGGAAACTGAGGCCCAGGGAAGTTAAGTGACAGGTAGAATTTGAACACAGGCCATCTGATTTCAGAGGCATGTCCTGTTCCTCATCATACCATACTGATACACAAATTTACTCATTGCTGCTATGTTTAATTTTTCATGTGTGGGTTTGTATATTTTGAAGACAGCTGCCATATCCTCCACCAAATTCTCTCTTCTGAAGAGTAAACATGCCCATTCCTTTTCTTCTCATATATCTCAACCAAGGATCAGCCTACATGCACTCAGAGAAGACAACTTTTCACATCCCCAAAGATATATCTCCACTAAGTCCTTCTGAAGGGTAAACTTTCCCAATTACTTCATAATTCCTCATGGCCTGAGAATCATAACCACCAGCATTTTCATTTCCTTCCTCTGGGTGCTCTCAAGATTATCCATGTCTGGGGACAGCTGGATGGCTCAGTGGATTGAGAATCAGGCCCAGAAATGGGAGGTCCTGGGTTCAAATTTAGCCTTAGATACTTCCCAGCTGTGTGACCCTGGGCAAGTCCCTTAATCCCCATTGCCTAGCCCTTACCACTCTTCTGCCTTGGATCCAATACACAGTATGGATTCTAAGATAAAAGGTGAGGGTTTAAAAAGACCAAGATTATCCATTATTCTTAACAAAGTACTAGGATATCTTCATCTAGAGAGGTTCATATCCATAAGGATGGCCACTGAATGATGGTTTTCTTTAGTTGAAGAAGGAATGGATGGTCCCAGCAACTCAGGAAGACTCTCTGGTTAGTGGAGGCCACTGACTCTGCTTATAAAATAAGGAACTTTTGGAGTAAAGTAAATATAAAAAAATAAAAAAATAAGCTATATTATGATATGATATAAAAAGTTGTATTATATAAGTTGTATAGAAAGGAAAATGACTGTTGGGTCTTACAATATGACTTTTTTCCCAGAGGAGATCTGCATTTTATTGTATTTTTAAAACCCTTACCTTCCATCTTAGAACCAATACTGTGTATTAGCTCCAAGGCAGAAGAGTGTAAGGGCTAGGCAATGGGGGTCAAGTGACTTGCCCAGGGTCACACAGCTGAGAAGTGTCTGAGGTCAGATTTGAACCCAGGACCTCCCGTCTCTGGGCCTGACTCTCAATCCACTGAGCCACCCAGCTGCCCCTGAGATCTGCATTTTAAGAGGACTGAAGGCCCCTTAACTTAGGGCAAAGGGCTTGCTCACTACTTGCAGACTCCCATGAGAGTAAGTATAGGAGGGATTGGTGGTGATAGGATCTTAGACATATAGATTTTATTTTTTATTTTATTTAATCAATTTATTTATTTATTTATTTATCTGTTTATTTGTTTGTTTGTTTGTTCATTTATTTATTTATTTTAAACCCTTACCTTCCACCTTGGAGTCAATACTGGGTATGGGTTCCAAGGCAGAAGAGTGGTAAGGGTTAGGCAATGGGGGTTAAGTGACTTGCTCAGGGTCACACAGCTGGGAAGTGTCTGAGGCCAGATTTGAACCCAGGACCTCCTGTCTCTAGGCCACTGAGCCACCCAGCTGCCCCTCATATAGATTTTAGAGATGAGAGTTAAAATGAGAAATCCTCAAGTCCAGTTTCCTAATTTAAAAGAGGAGGAAACGGAAACCCCCAGCAATGAAGTTAACTTACTTGAGGGAGGTCCCACAGATAGGAAGTGGAAGAGGTGGCATTCAAAGTCAGTTTCTCTGAGTACAAATCCAATGTGCTTTTTGCTAGGCACAGTGAATCTATGACATTATAGGAGAGACCAACCAATCTGGAGCTGGCTCTATCACCTGTGTATACACACACGCTCACAAACGTACACACACACCCTGGATTTCCCCTCCTTCCAAATCAGCAGTTAAACAAGCCTATAGAGAGCCCAGATGGTTTATTTTTTAATAGCCTGTGACCTACAATCTACTTTACTTTGGGTGTTAATGGCCAAATGTTTTGCAAGTAAATTACCAGAAAGAACAATCCCTGAGAGGCAAAGAGGTAGGTAAGATTGTTGGGGGGAAGGAAACCTCCCCCATTCTCTTCAGACAGCCCTGGATGCCCTGCTCAGAGGCTGCCATCATCACTAGGACCCTGGGGCTCAACAGAGCAGTGAAACCCCATAGACAAGCCCCCCCCCAAAGGCCAAGACCCAGTGACTTTGGAGTTGGCCAGCTAGACAAGGCCCACAATGAGGCTGAGAGTAGGAGCAGCTGTTGGCCTTCCGATTGGCATTCCCAAAGGATGGGGGGGGGTTGCTTCCCAGGAAAGCACAATGAGGTGGATAAAGGGTCACTTGAGCAATTCCTCTTGTCCCAGCTGAATGAGCTTGGGGGGTTGGGGAGGGGAAGTAATGATCCCCAAAGGAATAACATGTCATGTGCTACCTTTGGGGATCATTACTTCCCCTCCTCAGCTCTCCGCAGGGATAGGAATGGAGAGTAGATAGATACAGAATCTATGGAACATCTATTATCTATTATCTATCTAGACTATAATATATATACCCTCAGGGATGTGGGGGTGTTTGAGGATGTGTGGGTGTGTGGATATGGATATATGTATGGAAGATCCCATAGGTTAGTGTCAGAGGCAAAATTCAAACTCCGAGCCTCTCTCTGTCTCTGTCTCCACCTATGTCTCCCTGTCTCTCTCTCATTCTCCTTCCCTCTCTCTGTCTATCCCTCCTCTTTCCCTCCCTCCCACCTTCCCTCTCTTCTCCCTCTTCATTCCTCTCCCCCTCCTCTCTCTCTGTGTCTCTCTCTTCCCCCTCCCTCTGTCTTCCTCTCTCTGTCTGTGTATGTGTCTCTGTCTCTGTCTCTGTCTCTGTCTCTCTGTCTATCTGTGTGTGTCTCACTCCCCCTCTCTCTGTCTTCCTCTCTGTCTGTGTGTGTCTTTTTCTCTGTCTCTCTCCTCTCTCCCTCTCTCTCTCTCTGTCTCTCTCTCTGTCTTCCTCTCTGTCTGTGTGTGTCTTTTTCTCTGTCTCTCTCTTTCCCTCTCTCTCTGTCTCCCTGTCTCTCTCTTTCCCTCTGTCTCTCTCTCTGTCTCTCTGTCTCTCTCTTTCCCTCTGTCTCTCTCTGTCTCTCTGTCTGTCTCTGTCTCTCTGTCTGTCTGTCTCTCTCTCTCTCCCCCTCTGTCTCTGTGTGTCTGTCTGTCTCTCTCTTTCTCTCTTCCTCTCTCCTTCCCTCCATTCCCCCATATAGAGAGGTATGTATGTGAGATACAGACATATATCTAGGCCCATATGAATATAAACAGACATAAATTTCATGCATATCAATTCATTTACATGTCTTCTCCAACTTCTTGAGGCCAAGACTTATTTCTATCGTTGTATCCCCAAAATTTAGCTCCCAGTACAGTGAAGTGCTCTCTACATAGTACTTATTTGTATGTAGTAAGTGCTTAATAGATGCTTGGTTCTGGATAGAGCACATGACCTGGACATGTCTCTTCATACCGATTTCTGGAGTAAGGTCAGAATTCCGGGCCCCATTCCAGAAAGCCAACAGTTCAGAATCTTCCAGGGATACTGGCTCAGGGGGACGCAAACCCCAGAGAAGTGCCAGGCAAGGAAACTCCCAAGAACCAGGGCTGGGTTTGCAGGGAGCTGATCCTGCCGCTGGGGTTCGCTTGACCTGTAGAGAATGGGAAGGGGTGGGGGGACTCTGGCACAAGGTTCTAGCCCTAAAGCATGGAAAGTTTGCCAAGGGGATACTTCTAACTTTTAAAGGAACACACACACACAGAAACATACACACAGACACAAACACACACTCAGAAACACATAGACACAAACGCATACACAGAAACACACAGACACACACATAGAAACAGACACACAGACATGCACACACAGAAACATACACACAGACACAAACGCACACACAGAAACATACACATTTACACAAATGCACACCCAGAAACACACAGGCACACACATAGAAACAGACACACAGACACGCACACACAGAAACATACACACAGACACAAACGCACACACAGAAACACACAGACACACACAGAGAAACATACACACTGACACAAATGCATACCCAGAAACACATAGGCACACACATAGAAACAGACACACAGACACGCACACACAGAAACATACACACCCACACAAATGCACACCCAGAAACACACAGGCACACACATAGAAACAGACACACAGACATGCACACACAGAAACATACACACAGACACAAACGCACACACAGAAACACACAGACACACACAGAGAAACATACACACTGACACAAATGCATACCCAGAAACACATAGGCACACACATAGAAACCCACAGACACACACATAGACACAGACACACCAACAGAAACTCAGACACACAGACACAAACACATACACAGAAACACACAGGCATACACATAGACACGGACACATAGACACATACCCAGAAACATACACACAGACACAAATGCACACACAGAAACACACAGACACACACACACAGAAACAGACACACACACACAGAAACATACACACAGACACAAACGCACACACAGAAACACAGACACAAACACATACACAGAAACACACAAGCACACACACAGAAACATACACACAGACACAAATGGACACACAGACACACACACAGAAACATACACACCGACACAAATGCACACCCAGAAACACATAGGTACACACACAGAAACATACACACACAGAAACATACACACAGACACAAAAGCACACACAGAAACACACAGACACAAACACACACACAGAAACACACAGACACACACATAGACACAGACACACCAACAGAAACTCAGACACACAGACACAAACACACACACAGAAACACACAGGCATACACATAGAAACAGACACACAGACACACACAGACACAAACGCACACACAAACACACATAGAAACAGACACACACACAGAAACATACACACAGACACAAACACACACATAGAAACACACAGACACACACATAGAAACAGACACACACACACACACAGAAACACACACACACACACACACACACAGAGTACAAGTGACCTGGAGGTGAGGGAGGGACATCAAGGGACTGAGGATGAGAGTGGCTGCTGGCAACGAGAGGCCAGCCACTGCTTGGGCTACCATGTCTGGAGAGGCCTTCAGGGGTACGTGAGAGACCCTCAGACTCAAGACCAGGGAGCTCTGGGGAAGAAGGTAAGCTCTCTCTTGCTTCCTCTTCCTTCCTGCCTTCCAGGAGGCAGGCACTGGGATAGAAAAGGAGGAAGCCTGGAATGAGGACGCCTGGGTCTCCAGCCTCCCTTTGCCAGTTTGCCCAGGGACGCCAGGCACTCCAGGAACCCTAGTGACCTAGGAAAGAGGTTGGCGAGCAGTGTGCAGGGAGGGGCCCTCCCAGCCTGCTGGTCACGTGCCCCCATTTGTACCTGGATGGAGCTTATAGAAATAAAAAGCATTTATCACTTTGGATTGGGAACAACGACCCACGTCCCGGTCCCACTCCCCTGAGCTGGCCACTGGGATCTCCCTACGGGGCACCCCTCCCCAGTCCCTCCAGGCTCCTATAATCATGACCTCTCCTCTTCCCCCTTCTCACCCCCAAACTGCCGCCAAGAAGGTGACGTATGGGAGATGTTAATGTTTCCTCCTCTGAGCTCAGCGATGGAGCCTGACCATTTAATACTCTGTTTCCATTAAGTTGCTGACCCAGTCCATCGCATAGACCCCTTGAAGGCCTTGGGAGCTGATGGAAAAGATCAGAATGGGTAGCCAACCCAAACATTAGGCCTTGGAGGTCATAATATTAAAGCAGGCTATTTTGTTACCTGGAAAAAAAAAAAAGGAATCCTACAGGTTCTTCTCAACTCCAGTCCAACCTTGCTTCCTCCCAAGACCCACCATTAAAGTGACTAGTGACCCCAAGCCTGAATCCCAATTCCAATCCACCCACTTGGAGGCCCTAACGAGGCAGAAATCTTAACGCGCATTTATTAGGCACCTACTGTGTGCCAGGTACCATGCTGGCTGCTAAAATACAATGACAAAAATAAAAAATATGCTTTCCTCTAAGGACCATGCAGTCAATCAGGAGAAATAATATATTTAGATAACAAAATGTAGACTAAATAAAAACAAGGTAACTTGGGAGATGCAGGAGGGAAAGATTAGTTACTGCTGGAGGTGGGATGGGGGGAGGGAAGAAGTGTCTCATCCATGGGGAGCCTTTGGACCTAATGGAAAAATCCTCTTTGCTTTTAGGGTCTGGCTCCCTCCAGGGGCTGAGACAGCGTGAAATCCCAAGGAACAAGTGGGGGGAATCAAGTCAGAAAGCTGGCCCATAACTCAATTAAGTCACCAGGACATCAGGCGACCCTTTTGCACATATGAGGACTGGACCGTGCTCTGTGTCTTTAAGACACTAATGGGCCCTCTTAAAATAAAAAAGACAGTTCACTCACACACTAACAGGTTCTCATCTGACATCAGTAGGGAATCAAAGATATTTTATTATTTGGAAACTCCATATAGGGGAAGGCAGCCTTGAAAATCTGTCATTACTCCAAAAACCACACCTCCCCTGGGAGTTAATTATTTTCTTAAAATGCAACTTGTACTGTTAGCTTAAAACATTCCAACTGTGTTCACACTCTTTAAATCTTCAGCAAACCTTAGAGTTTAAATCACTTGCAGATAAGGGTAATTCTATTAGGGAAAGGGGGGGCAGTCCTCAGAGGAGGTGAAATCGAATGAAATAAAAGGGTATTGAGAAAGGTTTCCTCTGGGTGTCCGCTGCCCTCTCCCCTCAAAAGTCTGGCAGACGCTGAAGTCCTTAGAAACTTTATAGGCCCCAGCCCTCCATGTAACCCAACCTGGACTGCCATGTTATTATTCCTCCACCCGCTCCCCACCCCTAGAAAATCCAGAGAGTCGATTCTGCCCCTACTTTATAAGCACAAAAGGTACCATTTTGAAGGGTTCAAGTTCTAGGGTTTTGCCCTGTTCTCAGTTGACTGACACCTGAAGCCCATTCTTGGAGTTGCCTTTGGAAAGAGAAATGGGGTATAAGGTGTAGTTGACCTGAAGGCCTTAAGGTCTGGACAATGGGCAATGGAGGCAGGGCTACTAGATCTTGATCAACAAATTTACCTCCCTCCCTTCTCTGCAGAGGTGGTGGCCTAGGGATGTGAAATGTGGAGTATCTGGAGAGATAGGAGGGACTCCAGAGGCCAGCTAGTCCAATCTTGTTTTACAGATGAGGAAACCAAGGCCCAGAGAAACAAAGTAATGGATCCTTTCTGGTTTCTGGATCACTCCTGAGTAATAACGGGCTGGTTTTCTCTCATCCTCTCTCGGTGACTTTCTTCCTTTCTCGGTGTCTTTCAGTGATAGGGAAACTGAGAACCAGAGAGGGAAGTGAATAAGCAAGATAAATCTCAAGCTATGGCATTGAGCTCCTTAAAGGCAGAGACGTTGCTCTTAACCTTGTGATGTATCTCTAGTCCTTAGCATTGCATAATAAATGGTTGTCCATTGATGTGTTGTTGTTGTTCAGTCATGTCTGACTCTTCCTGACTTTTCCACTTGGAAAATATATGCGAGTGGTATGTTATTTCTTTCCCCAGCTCATTTTACTGATGAGGAAACTGAGTCAAAAAGGACTCAGTAATTTTCCTAGAAACATTTGAGGTTTTCTTGGCAAAGATTCTGGAGCAGTTTTTCAATTCCTTCTCCAGCTCATTTGGCAATTAAGGAAACTGAGGCAAGCAGGGTTAAGTCACACAGCTATTGTCTGAGACTGAATTTGAACTCAGGGGGATGAGTCTTCTTGACTCCAGGACCCCCATTCTATGCACTATTTTACCTAATTTAAGTTGGGATTCCTTTGATTTTCAATTTGAGGGAGAATATTGGATTGTCATTAAATAGTAGGGAGAGTGGGATGGTACATGCTGCATTCTTACGCCCCTTCCCTTCCCCCCAGCAGAATGTAGGCTTCTTGAAGGCAGGGATAGTTTTGTTTTCATCTTCATATCCCCTGAACCCAACAAAGTACCTTGACTATAATAAATGCGAAATAAGTGTTTCTTGAGTGTAATGATGACTTGTATGTGTTTCTACACAGGCAGCTAGGTGGCTCAGTGGATAAAGCCTGGAACCTGAGACACTTACTAGCCATATGACCCTGGGCAAGTCATTTAACCTCTATTTGATTTAATCCACTAGAGAGGGAATTGGCAAACAACTCCAGTATCTTTGCCAAGAATGTCTCAGAGGGAGAATGGTCTACATTGTTATAGAAAGTCAAGACCAAAAAGTGTAAATACATAATTTTGATGTGTCTTGGCAATTTTTTGAGATCAAATGAGATTATTTTTTTGAATGTAAACTCTTTGAGGGCAAGAATGATTTCATTGACTACCTCTGTATTCCTAGTACCTAGGACAGTGCCCTACACATAGCTAGGGGCATTAAACCTTGAATAGCTATACAAATGTCATTTATATTGTAGTGGGAAGGAAGATACATTATTGCTGTGGGAGTCAGAAGTAATTCAGAGCTTTTATTATTAAGCTATATTGTAAGAAAGGTTCTTGGGGTGGGAGGAGTCAATGTATCAAGTGATTAAATTGTCTATGTCTCCCGGGGGCTCCCCAGACATCTAGATGGGCAAGTATGGAAACAGTAAACATCATTCTCAATTGTCTGTAGATTTGGTCCACTAGTTCCATCAACTCGGGAAAGCTTTAATCCTAAGGCCACCTCTACCTCATACTATATCCATTATGTCCAGCAACCCAATGGTTACCAAAGAGACACATAGTCCTTCTTTCTATGGTGCAGGCAGCCTGCACCCACAGATTGTGTCTGGGATCAGTGGAAGGAAGTGGGATCTGTGCTTAGGAGAGGAAGAGGAATTTACCTAGGGTGTGGATTATGAGGCAAAGGAAGTTTACCCCCATGACACCATGAAGTTTCTAAAACACTGAAGGATAGTCTGGTTGGAGAAGCAAGGCAGGGGGACCAATAAAGTTTGGAGTGTGGCCCCCAAATCGAGTCAAGTTGACAAATATAAGCCCTTCCTAAATGTCTGTCCCTGGGCTAAGAAAATACAGAAAGAACCAGAAAGATAATCCAGGCACTGAAGTAACATATATAATGATGGGAGGTCAGTGAAAAAGTAAATGAAAGGAAAAAATACTTTATGTGGGGTTGTGGAAGAGAAAGCTCTGTGGGAATGGGTCAGCAGCATAGCCTGGAAGGAATGAAGACATGGGTCACCTGATTGTTTTTGTTCAGTTATTTAAATTACATTAATTCTTCTTGCCCCATTTGGGATTTTCTTCACAAAGATACTAGAGTGGTTTTCCATTTCCTTCTCCAGCTCATTTTACAGGGGAGGAAACTGAGGCAAACCAGTTGTCTCTGACTCTACAAGACCTCATTTGGAGATTTTCTTGACAAAGATACTGGAGTGGTTTGCCATTTCCTTCTCCAGATTATTTTATAGGGGAGGAAACTGAGGCAAACCAGTTTTCTCTGACTCTATAAGACCTCATTTGGGAATTTTCTTGACAAGATCCTGGAGTAGTTTGCCATTTCTTTCTCCAGTTCATTTTACAGGGGAGAAAACTGAGGCAAACCAGTTTTCTCTGACTCTACAAGACCTCATTTGGAGATTTTCTTGACAAGATCCTGGAGTAGTTTGCCATTTCCTTCTCCAGCTCATTTTACAGGGGAGGAAACTGAGGCAAACCAGTTTTCTCTGACTCTACAAGACCTCATTTGGAGATTTTCTTGACAAGATCCTGGAGTAGTTTGCCATTTCCTTCTCCAGCTCATTTTACAGGGGAGGAAACTGAGGCAAACTAGTTTTCTCTGACTCTACAAGACCTCATTTGGAGATTTTCTTGACAAGATCCTGGAGTAGTTTGCCATTTCCTTCTCCAGCTCATTTTACAGGGGAGGAAACTGAGGCAAACCAGTTTTCTCTGACTCTATAAGACCTCATTTGGAGATTTTCTTGACAAGATCCTGGAATAGTTTGCCATTTCTTTCTCCAGTTCATTTTACAGGGGAGAAAACTGAGGCAAACCAGTTTTCTCTGACTCTACAAGACCTCATTTGGAGATTTTCTTGACAAGATCCTGGAGTAGTTTGCCATTTCCTTCTCCAGCTCATTTTACAGGGGAGGAAACTGAGGCAAACTAGTTTTCTCTGACTCTACAAGATCTCATTTGGAGATTTTCTTGACAAAGATACTGGAATGGTTTGCCATTTCCTTCTCCAGCTCATTTTACAGGGGAGGAAACTGAGGCAAACCAGACTCTGTAAGACCTCATTTGGGAATTTTCTTGACAAAGATACTGAAGTGCTTTGCCATTTCTTTCTCCAGCTCATTTTACAGATGAGGAACTAAGGGACTTGTCTGGAGTCATGCAGCTAATAAGTGCCTGAACTCAGGCTCTGAACTCAGGCCTTCTAACTTTTAGTTTGGATTCCATAGAATTTAGGGAATGGGGAAGAATGCTCCAGGATGATACTCTTAGCAACCTCTAAGTTCCAATGACTTAAGGGAAAACTCCAGTAGGCCACCCTAGTTGCGGCTCTAAGAATCAGTAGTCACAAAGAAAGTCTCAATAGGACTACATTTGATGAGGAGGTACTGGCAAGGAGAGTGGTCTGCACCTAGCCAACCCAAACCAAGTGACAACCCAACCAACCAATTCACTGGAGAGAGGAAAAGGGTTATATGGACTTATTTTAACATTAACCCAAGCGCAGCGTAATCGCGAAGGGGAATTCCAGTCGCTTGCCACTTCAGACAAGGGGACAATGAAACCCAAACCCTCTAGAAATGATGACTGGTTTATTAGCTATGCTGGATTATCAGTTCTTTGGCTCTCTTCTGGTAATCCAAAGAATCAGTTCTACTCCATCACGCTTCTGCTTCCCACTTCTCAAACGCAGGCCCTTTCCTGGAGAAGCCCCAGTGGTCCTCTCTTAACTCAACACAAATTCTCCTGTTTGACATTCAAAGTCATCCCCATTCTGATTTGAGCTGACATTTCCAGGCTTTCACACACTCTCCGTTCCTATCAGACCGACCTCTTTGCTATTCTCATCAGGACACTCCATCTCCTGACTCTACACCTCTGCAGAGGCTGTGCCTGACTTCGGGAATGCCCTTTTACTTACTTGTAATTCATGGAATCCCCAGTTTCCTTCATATCTCTGGCCAAGCTCCATCTAATGCCTGGAGCTTGCTATAATCCCATTCAATTGCTTGCACCTACCCTCTAAAATAATTTCTGAGGTGGGGGAGGGGGCAATAGGCAGCTGAGTAGCTCAGGGGCTTGAGAGCCAGTCCTAAAGATAGGAGTTGCTGGGTTCAAATCTGGCCTCAAATACTTTCTAGCTATGTGACCCTGGGCAAGTCCCTTATCCCTGCTCTTGTGCCTTGGAACTGATACATGGTATTGTTTCTAAGACACAAGGTAAGGGTTTTTAAATAAAAAATAATAATTTTCTGTTTATTTATTTATATCCATGGTTCATATAGAACATAAAACCCTTGAGGGTAGAGATGATTTCATCTTTGTATACTCAACCCAGAGCCCAATGACTGGTATATTGTGGCTGTTGTTGCGTAGTCGCATCTAATTGTTTGTGACCCTGTGATCCACAGTATGACATTGCACTCCATGAGATTTTCATGGCAAAGATGCTGGAATAGATTGTCATTTCCTTCTCTGGTGGACTAAGGCAAACAGAGGTTAAGTGACTTACCCAGAGTCATATAGTTTCAAAGTATCTGAGTTAGAATTTGAACTCAGGTCTTCCCGACTCATATGTAGTCAATGTTTAATATTGAAGGAATGGATAAATGGGCGGATTGATAGATCAATGAATGAATGTCACATAATTTCATTTTAATTCAATAAACATTTTTTGAGATATTTATTAATTTGGAATATAATGTTGAATCTGGTCAGGAGGGCAGCATAGGTGGAAGCCCACCTCCTAGGTGGAACAGCATGGGTGGAAAGCTTCTCCTTGGGAAGACAGCATGGATGGAAAAGTTGTCCCCCTCAATAAACATTTATTAAACACCTACTATGTGTCAGGTATTGTGCTAAGCCCTGGGAATGGAAAAGAAGCAAAAGACAGCCCCTGCGCTCCCAGAACTGACAACCTGATGTGGAAGAGAATATGCAAACATATAAACACAGAAAGCCATATGCAGGATAAACAGGAAAGAATTAACAGAGGGAAGTCACCAGAATCAACAGGGATTGGGGAATGCTTCCTGTAGAAGGTGAGAACTTAGTTGGGACTTAAAGAAAGCCAGAGAAGTCGGAGTTAAGGAGGAAGAACATTCCAGGTGTGTGGGACAGCCAGAGAAAATGTCCATAACTATGAGATTGAGAGTCTTGTTCATAGAACAAGTCAGGAGGCCAATGTAACTGAGGCAAAGAGTCTGGGTCAAGGAGAAAGGTCTAAGAATCCTGGAACGGTAGGATGGGGATAGGTTATGAGGGACTTTGAATGCCAAGCAGATCATTTTTTCCCCTCCTGGAGGCAATAAGGCATACTGGAGGTTATTGAGAAGAAGTATACTCCAAAAGAAACCTCCCCATTGATGGGCTCTGGGTCAGGTTACCTACTCTGGGTTTTGTCTCTGGGTCCCCATATTCTGCCTTCTCCTTCCTCCCCCAGCTTCCATGCCAGCTAGACGGAATAAGCAGAAGATGGAACATCTGGAGCCCAACAATACAGCCTTGTTGGAAAAGGGGGGTGGGGGGTAGTAAGACCTCCCAGAGCGGGCGGCCTCCCTGCCCAACCTACCCTTCGGTACTGGAGTTTCTGAGATTAGCTCATGGCCGGTTTGACCCTCACAGCCAAGTCTGATGAAATGAAGTCAGGAAGGCGATCGGAGTTGCTCAAACAGATGGAGCCTTTGGAATCTGTACCATGCCCCCCTCAATAAAAATACCGCCAGCCTGCTGCCTGATCAATGACAGCTTTTTTCTAATCCATCTCATGGAATCAGGGCTCCAGCAGCATTGATGGAGGAAGCGAGGGGCAGGGAGGGATATTTGCTGAGCTCGCTTGTCTTCAGAAACAGGAGCGGACAAGCGATTTCATTCAGCCTCTCCTAATGAAATGTTCAGAAAATAGCCTTTCGAAAGGAATCCTGTAAATGAACAAGGAGCAGGACCAGGGAGCACTTTGGTGATTACACTGGGAAGGAACCAGCTCACTCGAAGGGCACGTTTCCTTTGCACCAAGCTCAGAACTCTATAACGAGACACCAGAGTCCACTGAAAATAATAACCTGTTAAAGGGATAGGCAGTTAATATAATGAAAAGTTGCCCTGTCTCATAAAGAGGCAAACGCAAAAATGTCCCTGGATCTGTTTACAATAAAGAAACAAAAGGCAATAGATTGAAAATAATATTGAACTCGAGGTTGTCTGAGCCAAAGCAATCAGTGTGGGACAGTAAAATGGGGACTGGCTACGGCATTGCAGGGTGTGGGTTCAAATCCCAAGTCTCAGTTATTTATGTTGCTTTGAATAAGCTGATCTGAACCTCAGTTTCCTCCTTTGTAAAAGGAGGGGTGTTGAGCTGCATAATTTGGTATGGCAGAAAGAGTGTCAGTTATGGAGTCAGAGGACCTGAGTTCAAATCCAACCTTCTCTACTTATTATGTTCCCTTCTCTGGGATTCAGTGTCTTCCTCTGTAAAATGAAATGATTGATGAAGGTGATCTAACTGTAAGGTGTTTTCTAACTCTAAGCTGAGAAGTTGGCTCTCTTTCCTACAAGTCAGATTCTCTTTGGCAGAGGCCAAGATCCTGGTCTGACCCTTGATAGAATAAGCTCCTTAAAGACAGGGAATATTTATTTGGATCTTTGCATCCACATAAGATCATAAGACCCCAGATCTTGAGTTACAAGAGACCTCAGAGGCCATCTGGCTTAATCCTCTCACTTTACAGAAGAAGCAAGTGAGGCCCAGGGTACGTTACACAGGTAAGCACCAGAAGTGGGAGTTGAACCCAAGTCATCTAACTTCAGAACCAGAGAATACATTTAATTATACTTGGATCGTGTTGGCCAGGAGGGAACTCTCTGACCTGAAAACATCAGGAATTCTGATATAGATCAGGATAATGGGACTGAGTCAAAGAGTCCTACAAGTTCCATAGTCTCAGCTCTCAAGCAACTATGACTCCCCTGACATAGATTATAAACTAACCCTCATTTTCATTGTGACATATTGAGCTTTAAGACACTAGAAAGAGCACACCAAAACCATGATTATTTCAGATAAAGGTCAATATGTCCACATCCATTCTTCTCTAGCCAGTGTTTTCTTGTTATACCAACTGGGTTATAACTAACCTCTAAAGAAGAAAGGAGGGAAGAAGGGAAGAAAGGAAAGAGGGAAGGAAGGAAGAAGGGAAGGAAGGAAGGAGGGAAGGAGGGAAGGAGGGAAGGAGGGAAGGAAGGGAGGAGGGAAGGAAGGAAGGAAGGAAGGAAGGAAGGAAGGAAGGAAGGAAGGAAGGAAGGAAGGAAGGAAGGAAGGAAGGAAGGAAAGGAAAGGAAAGGAAAGGAAAGGAAGAAGGAGGGAAGGAAGGAAAGGCAAGGAAGAAGAAGGAAGGAAGGAGGGAAAGAAGGGAGGAAGGAAGGAAAGGAAGAAACAAGAATTTATTTAGCACCTACTATGAACCAGGCACTATGCTAAGTGCTTTACAAATTTTATCTCATTTGATATCACAATAACCTTGGGAAATATGTGCTATTTTATTATCCTCAGTTTTACAGTTTAGGAAACTGAGACAGAGTTCCAGGATCATACAACTAGTAAGTTTATGTGGTCTCATTTGATCTCAGGTCTTCCTAATTCTAGACCCAATGCTCTAACCATTGTACAACCTTGGCCACATGCAGATATATAGTATAGAATTAGACATATAGACATATAGATATTGATATGATGTGGCTCAGGTTTTATATACTTAGAATGTTTTGGCAGGGGTTGGGGGATGAAAGGTGTCGATAAGGGAGGATAATTTTCCTCCAGATACTTAGATTCTTTATTTAATCTGGGAACAGAGGTGTCTTTCTCAGTCTGCCCACTCTAGATCCCAGCTGGTCTTAGATTAATTCCTCTTCGTGACCTACTAAAAAAATAGGGAAAGGGTCTAGATCTGTGATTCCATTGGCATAGGGAAGTCCAAGGTGACTCTTCTATTTCCCACGTTGTCACCTAGAGGTCTAATGGCACAGCAAAATGAGCAATAGATTTGATTTCCAAGGAACTGAGCTTAAATTCTGGCTTTGCCATTTAGTTCTTGTGTAGCTTTGGTCAAATCCCTTATGCCTTCTAAACCTCCATTTTCACTCCTGCAAAATGAAGATTTGTACCAGATGGTATCTAAAATTCCTCCCATTTTTAAAGCTCAGAATGCCTTACTGAAATTTAATTATCTGAGATTCTCTCTAGAGTTATCTGGAACATGGAGAATCTAAGTGACTTGAACAGGCTCACACAGCAAGTCAGAGGTCGGTCTTCCTGGTCTTCTTCCTGATCTTTCTAATTCCAAGGCTAAGTCTGTACCATGTCTCATACTATGAGAAGCATGATAAAGAGAAGGAGGAAAAGGATAAGGAGGAGGAGGTAAGAGGAAGAGGAGGATAACAGTGATGCACTTTCCTTTCCCCTGCCTTTGAGAATCCTTGCTGGTGAGTTTGTATGCCACTCATAGAAATGGTCACAGAAATCTTAAACCTGAGAATAAGATGAGATCATTAAGAAGTACCTATTCAAAAGATTCTTCACCATTCCTGTGTCCTGGACCCTTTTGGCAGCTTGGAAAAGGCTATAGACTACTTTTCAGAATCTTTCAAAACAAAATGCATTGAATTTCAAATGAAACTATAAATATTAAAAAAAAAGTTCCTAGACACCAGGTAAAGAACTCCTGATAGATATCTTAAAAGCATTCTAGGAAGCAGATCCAGAAGAACTAGGATATGTCCAAACTTAAAATCACCTCTCCTCCTAATGTTCATATTTCTTTTAATATCACTGCCATCTTTCCAGTCACCTTGGGATCCTTTCTGGATGTTTACATTTTTTGTACCTCCAGTGCCTAGTTCAGTGTCTACCATATAGTAGATGTTTAGTAAATGCTTGCTGATTGATCTTTAGATCTTCTTTCTCCCTTATTCCTGTCCCCATATTCAATGAGTTTCCAAGTCCAGTTGATCCTGCTTCCACAACATGTCTTGTACATGTCCTTTCCTTCTAATTCTTATTACAACTACTCTTATGCAATACTCACTTGAAAGAATGGGCAGATATGATCATCAAAGGCTTCTGAAAGGTTGTGGAGAATGGGAGAGGTGCTACTGGACTTACCCCTAAAGGTTGTCCTGATTTTTTAAAAAGGAAGAGAACAGACTAAAAATGACAGTCTATTGATCTTGACTACAATCCCTGAGGAAATTCTAGAATGTTTTTAAAAATGAAATGCATGTGAACATATGCAATCTCTAAGAGCCAACTTGGTTTTGCCAAGTTGTTCAGTGCTGGACTTATTGGGTTTCTTTGTTTCTTTCTTCAAAAATAAGGTTACTAGACAGGTGGATTGGAAATGCCATCCATATAGTTAACTTAGATATTAACAAAGCATTTAATGATTCTTTCTTAACGATTCTTCTTCTCCTTCTCCTTCTCCTTCTCCTTCTTCTTCTCCTTCTTCTTCTTCCTCCTCTTCTTCTTCTTCTTCTTCTTCTCCTTCTTCTTCTTCCTCCTCTTCTTCTTCTTCTTCTTCTTCTTCTTCTTCTTCTTCTTCTTCTTCTTCTTCTTCTTCTTCTTCTTCTTCTTCTTCTTCTTCTTCTTCTTCTTCTTCTTCTTCTTCTTCTTCTTCTTCTTCTTCTTCTTCTTCTTCTTCTTCTTCTTCTCCTTCTCCTTCTCCTTCTCCTTCTTCTTCTCCTTCTCCTTTTCCTTCTCCTTCTCCTTCTTCTTCTTCTCCTTCTCCTTCTCCTCCTTCTCCTTCTCCTTTTCCTTCTCCTTCTCCTTCTCCTTCTTCTTCTCCTCCTTCTTCTCCTCCTTCTCCTTCTCCTCCTTCTTCTTCTCCTTCTCCTTCTCCTCCCCTTCTCTTGGATTCTGAATATAATTGGAAGAATAAGTTGTCCTTTCTAGGGCCAAGTCAACTTCCTCTGATTTCAGTGGCTTGATATTGATTATGATAAAGAGAGAGAGAGTGAGGCTTAATGGTTAGAAAGCTAGTCTCAAAGCCAGGAAGACACATATAGGTTGATTGACTCTGGGTAAATCATTTCACTTATCAGTGCTCTAGACAACTCTCTAACATGCTAAGTTATAGAGAAATTGTCAGCTTGCTCTCAAAGAAGTAAATTTCATCACGCTGGAGCTCCCTGATTATACTGGGGTATAATCAGATACCCATTCCTGTCCCCAATCTAACAAATTGCTGATCTAGAGACAACTTGGTAGGAACACAATAGTTGTCTTCAAGAATTTGAAGGGCTGTCATGTTAAGAGTAGGTTGTACATGTTTTATTTGGTCACAGGGGGCTGGACAAGAAGAATGAACTTTGGGGAGATAGGTTTTGGCTTATTGGAAGGAAAAAAGCTTTTTAATCCATAAGATCTATCCCCAAGTAGAAGAATTCCCTTAGGAGGTTGTGGGCTCCCCACTGCTAGAGCTTTTTTTTTTTAAACCTTTACACCTTAGAATCATTACTATGTACTGGTTCTAAGACAGAAGAGTGGTAAGGGCTAGGTAATGGGGGTTAAGTGACTTGCCCAGGATTACATAGTTAGGAAACATCTGAGGCCAAATTTGAACCCAGGACCTCCCATCTCTAGGCCTGGCTCTCA
Organism: Monodelphis domestica; assembly: GCF_027887165.1. Classification (NCBI taxonomy): domain Eukaryota; kingdom Metazoa; phylum Chordata; class Mammalia; order Didelphimorphia; family Didelphidae; genus Monodelphis; species Monodelphis domestica. The sequence goes on along the minus strand of NC_077230.1, from coordinate 411,580,608 downwards.
ATCCACTGGGCTACCCAGCTGCCCACCTGCTAAGGCTTTTTTAGCCAATGTCAGAGGACACCTCATGTTCTTTGTCATGATGGAGATTCATAACCAGGTATGGCTTGGACTGGGTGGACTCTAAGGTCCCTTACAACTGTGTGATTCTGCAATCCTGTGAAATTTGCTCTGTGTGTGTCCTTCAGAGCAAGTCGTCATTTCCAGTAGATCCTATAAAACAAACAGCCGGGAATGATCAAAGGAAGTGGTTGGCTCGAACCTTGAGAGAATCTCCCTTTAAATGGCTCCATCTGTTTTCTCCACCTAACTTCCCAAGAATAAGATTCTCCATAAATATAACACAAAGCAGCTGTGACCATCCCAAATAAGAGGTGCAAGAATAGGCTCCCAACAGCACAGGTTCTTCAGGGAGATAGAACATCAATTGACTTAACATATGTAAGCCACTTTGCAAACTTTGAAGTGTTGTCATGATGTTGACATCATCAACATCATTATTATAATTTCAGGTGGACTATGAACAAGAAGCTTTTAATATTAATTGAATTTCAATGAAATTGGTTTCCTTTGGAATCTTCTGCATTTTAAAGCATTATTCTAAGAAGTGGTCAATAAGCTTCAGCAATCTGCTGAAGGGGTGAAGGATTTCCCAACTCTGCCTTGACTCCTGGACTTCAAAATCATGTTATCTTATCCTCAAATTCCCCTCAGTGTTCGGGGTCTTCCCACCCTGAAACATCCAAATACAATGCAACCTTCTCAACTTAGACTACTTTCTCTGGTAGATCCAGAGTCTTCTTCCATTTCTGGTGATCCTTCCTTTGTGGAGGGCCCTGGACTTTAGGATTTACCTCCCATCTCCCCTTCTTTCCCAACCTTCACCCTGTTTGAACTACCTTTTATATGTTGTCTTCCCTATCCAAATGTAAGCTCACAGAGGCAACTAAGATAGAAGATCAGATCTGGAGACAGGAGAATCTGAGTTCAAATGTGGCCCCAGATACTTCTTAGACATGTGACCTTGGGCAAGTCATTTAACCTCCACTGCCTAGACCTTACTACTCTTCTGGTTCTAAGACAGGATTTTTAAATAGTAAGGGGTTAGAAGCTATGTTTTCTTGAGTCATTTCCACTGAGTTTTACAAGTATCATTGATCCAGAACTATTTCCATATTATTAATATTTACACCAGGGTGATCATTCAGAGTCTACATCCCCAATCATATCCCCATTGGCCCATGTGATCAAGCAGTTGTTTTACTTCTGTATTTCCGCTCCCACAGTTCTTCCTCTGGATGTGGATAGCATCTTTCTCATAGGTCCCTCAGAATTGTCCTGGATCATTATATTGCTGCTAGTACTAAAGTCCATTACATTTGATTGTGCCACAGTGTGTGTATCTGTCTCTGTGTATGAGGTTCTCCTGGTTCTGCTCCTTTCACTCTGCGTCAATTCCTGGAGGTTTTTCCAGTTCACATGGAATTCTTCCAGTTCATTATTCCTTTGAACACAATAATATTCCATCACCAACATATACCACAATTTGTTCAGCCATTCCCCAATTGAAGGGCATCCCTTCGTTTTCCAATTTTTGGCCACCACAAAGAGCAAAGCTATGAATATTCTTATACAAGTCTTCTTCCATATTATCTCTTTGGCTAGCCCTTATCATCTATCATAGTAACAACTCTAAGACAAAGGGGCAAGGGCTCAGCAAACAGGGTTAAGTGACTTGCCAAGGATGACACAGCTAGGAAGTGTGTGAGGGAGAAACCCAGTTCCTCCCAACTGCAGACCTGGCCCTCTACCCACTGTGACACCTAGCTTGCCCCTATATTTCTGAAGTGCATAGGCTCTCAGAGGTAGAAGAAGCATCAATCCAAGATATAGACATGCACAAGTCCTCAGAGACATATAGACCAAACTTCTCATTTTACAAATGAGGGAGCTATCCTCAGGAAGGGAAAATTATTTGCTTATAGGAAACTCCCATAGGTGGGAAGTGGGATTTGAACCCAAGTCCTCTCATTCAAGACAGATAGAAGAGTGAATAGAGTGCTGGACCAGGAGTCAGGAAAACTTGAGTTCAAATCTGTCTTTAGATATTTAACTAGCTGTGTGGCCCTAGGCAAGTCTTTTCATCCTTAGTTTCCTCATCTGTCAAATGAACTGGAGAAGAACATGGCAAACCATTCTGGTGCCTTTGCCAAGAAAACCCCAAATAGAGCCACAGAGAGTCGGACCCAATTGAAACATGATGGAATGACAACCTCCAACTCAAAAGATGGTGCTTTTTCCACAGCTATGTTGCCTCAGTTAAGCCAACCTCCTTCCAAGGACTGGGTAATGATGTCTCTGACCCGGGGCCATTTAACCTCTGCCTCAACCTTTCCAGGAACTCAATCTGACATGCTCTAGCTGAGTCTGGGCAGAGGCCAAGCAGGGAAGCTGAAAGATCCGCCTCTCCAAAACTACCTCTCCCTCTGGTCTGCCATGGTGAGGGGGAAACACTTGCTATTAGAGGCAGAGAGTCCTTTATATCCGGACCCTGGGCCCAGAAACCCCTCTTAAGGTGTAAATATTTTACCTTGGAGCTGAGGCATTAACTTATTAACACCCATTAACCTTAGGAGTAGGCAGGCATAATTTCTCTGGTGAACTGAAACCTTGACCTGGCCAGGGTGGAGAACCCTGAGGGAAGGAGACAGGTGCCATAGGAAGGGGGAGGATAGAAATGTCTGGAGTTAGGTCTTGTTGCCTGGAGTGGAGTGCCTGGAGAGAGGTCCTGGGCAGACAAAAAGCTCAAGCTCTCTGGACCGCCCCCCAATCGATGCCTCATACACACCTTGGAGAAATGTGATCTCTGGGAAAAGCCCTATTTGGAGCTTTAGAAAAGCTAGGATTGAATTTGGACTCTGCCTTTTACTCTTTGTAGGATCTGCAATTCACCTGAACTCTCTGGACCTCAGTTTCCCTATCTGCAAAATGAGAGAATTGGACTAACTGATATCCAAAAGCCTCAGCCTCCCATTTCACATTCCCAGTGACCCTAATGCTTTCCCTTTTCCCTTCTCTCCCAAGGTTCCCCATCTTCTTTCAAGTGATCAGTGCAAGAGTTTCATCCGACAAGAAGCCTTTCCAGTTTGGAATCTCCTAGTGTCCCATCATGATCTTTTTTTTTTAATGTTCTCTATTTACTTCTCTGTATACCTTTTGGGTTTCCTAATAGAAAATAAGGTCCTGGCGGGCAAGAACTGTTTGGTTTTTTAATTTGTATCTTCAGCATCTAGCCTAGGGTCTAGCACATAGTAGGTACTTAATAAATCCTGGTTGCAGGGGTAGCTAGGTAGTTTAGTGGATAGAAATCCAGGTTTGGAGATGGGAGGTCCTGTGTTCAAATCTGTCCTCAGACACTTCTTACCTGGGTGATGCTGGGCAAGTCACTTAACTTCAATTGCCTAGAACTGATATTTAGTAGCAATTCTAAGACATATTGTAAGAGTTTTTAATAATAATAAATTTTAGTTGCATTCAGTTTAATTGACTTCCAGCCCCAAATCTGAATCCCCAGCCTATCTTCCTTCACCTTGACAGAGGAAATCTTCCCTACTTTGCAGTCTTGTTTTTCTGCTTCAAGTTTCCAGGGGAGAATTATGGGTGTTAAGCACTGGAGATATTTAGGACCCTAAAAGAGGGTTTTGCAAACTCTAAGGCCTGGAGTAAGGATTAAGTGGTGTCAGCCACCTGAGGGAGAAGAGGAGAGAGCAGGGAGGGTGAGTGGCCTCACCTGGTCCTTTCCCATTGACCTATTCTTTACCCTGGTAGGTACAACAGTCAGGAATGGGTTCACTCTTGTGCCAACTTCAATTGGCATCTGGGAGAGTGTTGAGAGCTATTTCATGGGGCTGAATTTATTTAATTTTTCCCCCTAATTGGGCCTAGTCCAGGACCCATGAGTATATGAGGTTGCAAGTAAAGTGGCCTCCTTTGTTTCTTTAATTTTGCCAGTTGGAAAACTCTGAGCATTAATATTTATGAGAAATGACCTAATATTCATCTCGCCTGCCTTGTGTTTATTTAACATATTTAAGGTGAGCTGGAGGCTGTGTTTACTTTTTAACAGCCTCCACTTGGGAGGACCAACCTATCTGGGCTTGGATTTTTTTCACTATGGAAGAAAAAAACATCAGTGGGGGGAAGATTGGGTAGCTTTTCTCTGAAGCTCCATTTCACTCCTTTGATGGCTCAGACTTTTGAGAGATTTACTTTTCATCGCTAAGTTCTCTCCCACTTCTAAATTCTGGCATTCTGCATATCTATCCTTCCTTTCCTTTCTCCCTCCATTATGTCCTTGTTTTAAGGATGCTAGATCTAGAGCTGGAAGAGATTTCAGAAGTTTTATCAACCTCATTTAACAGAGGAAAACACTGAAGTCCAGGGAAATTGACGGGCTATCCTCATACAGATAGGAAGTATCAGAGCAATGAATGATTCAAGCCCAGGTCCTCAGCCTGCAAATTCAGCTCTTTTTCAATGGTGCCAATTATTTCTCTTCCTTCTTTCATCTTCCCTTTCCCTCCCTTCTTCCTTCCTTCCTTCCTTCCTTCCTTCCTTCCTTCCTTCCTTCCTTCCTTCCTTCCTTCCTTCCTTCCTTCCTCCCTCCCTTCCTTCCTTCCTTCCTTCCTTCCTTCCTTCCTTCCTTCCTTCCTTCCTTCCTTCCTTCCTTCCTTCTTCCTTCATTCCTTCCTTAACTTCCTTCCTTCCTTTCTCCCTCACTTCCATCCTTCCTCCCTCCCTTCCTTCCTTCCTTGCTTCCTTCCTTCCTCCCTCCCTTCCTTCCTTCCTTCCTTCCTTCCTCCCTCCATTCCTTCCTTCCTTCCTTAACTTCCTTCCTTCCTTTCTCCCTCCCTTCCTCCCTCCCTCCCTCCCCTTCCTTCCTCCCTCCCTTCCTTCCTTCCCTCTTCCTTCCTTCTTTCCTTCCTTCTTTCCTTCCTTTTTTGCTTCCTTCCTTCCTTCCTTCCTTTTTTGCTTCCTTCCCTCCTTCCTTCCTTCCTTCCTTCCTTCCTTCCTTCCTTCCTTCCTTCCTTCCTTCCTTCCTTCCTTCCTTCCTTCCTTCCTTCCTTCCTTCCTTCCTTCCTCCCACTATATTTGTTTTCTTCTCTACAACCATTAGCAAATGCCTACTCTTCTCCAAAACCTACAGTTCTTCCCTGGTGCCTCTTTACAACTCAGGGCAATTATCAGATTTGGAGATAACCTCTGACATTATCCTGTCCCACCCATACTAAACAAACAAAAAAACTTATTAGAATACACCTGAAAAATGGCCATCCAGTTTTTGCTTGAAGACTGCTCCAGTGACAGAACTTCTTGCCTCCCTGGACAGCTTGTTTCATTTTAGAATATCCTTAGTGATTAGAAATTCTTTTCTTTTTTAAAATTTATTTATTTAATAAATTTAGAATATTTTTCCATGGTTACATGATTCATGTTCTTTCCCTCCCCTCCTCCTACCCCCCTCCCATAGCCAATGAACAATTCCACTGGGTTTTACAAGTATCATTGCTCCAGACCTATTTCCATATTATTAATATTTGCATTAGCATGATTATTTATAGCCTACATACCCAATCATATCCCCACCCAACCATGTGATCAAGTAGTTGTTTTTCTTCTGTGTTTCTGCTCCCACGGTTCTTTCTCTGGATGTGGATAGCATCTTTCTCATAAGTCCCTCAGAATTGTCCTGGATCATTGCATTGCTGCTAGTACTGAAGTCCATTACAATCGATTACACCACAGTGTATCTGTCTCTGTGTATGAGGTTCTCCTGGTTCTGCTTCTCTCACTCTGCATCAATTCCTGGAGGTTCTTCCAGTTCACATAGAATCCCTCCAGTTCATTATTCCTTTGAGCACAATAGGATTCCATCACCAACAGATACCACAATTTGTTCAGCCATTCCCCAATTGAGGGGCATCCCCTCATTTTCCAATTTTTTGCCACCACAGAGAGTACAGCTATGAATATTCTTGTACAAATCTTGTTCCTTATAATCTCTTTGGGGTACAAACCCAGCAGTGCTATGGCTGGATCAAAGGGCAGGCAGTCTTTTAGTGCCTTTGGGCCATAGTTCCAAATTGCCTTCCAGAATGGTTGGATCAATTCACAACTCCACCAGCAATGCATTAGTGTGGAAATTCTTTTCTTATTTAAAAAGAATCTTTGATCTTTTAAATTTGGTTCTCCCTACATAAAAGCAGATCTCAGTCCAAACATAACTCCTTATGCTGTGCTATTCTCATCTGCATTCTTGTATTCATTTGCCATTAAGGATGACCCAATATGTTTGTGGTTGGGGAGACTTTTTCTTGGTATCTGACCTTTATTTTTCTCTTAATGTCTCTTAACCCCTGCTTCTTGTTCTGTCCTTTTGGTCCAAATAGAGCAAATCTAGACCCTTCTCCCTATAAAAACCCTTCAAATACTTGAAAGATTCTTTAAGCCTGGACCAGGGAAGGAAATACTCTGTCCATTTCTGCCCAGCTGGAAAGACTTTGAGCACAGATTGATGATGAACCTTAGATATCAACTGGGAAAGATTTGCCTATTGGCTGACTACAGAGCAATCTCTTTTTTTAATTTTTCTTTTTGCCACTTGTAGAGACTGTCTACTGAGAAAAGAAAGGGCTGCCTTTTCTATTGATAAATGGAAAGCCAACACTGACAAAATAGTAGGTGTTGGAAGTACATAAGTGTGACCAATATTCTATATTAGGAGCTGGAAAAAATATAAGGTCCCTGGCTTCAGGAAGCTCATATTCTGTATAGGGAGAATTTAACTCTTTTCTAACTTCTCTTGGAAACAGTGTGAGTTCTCAAAGAATCACACATTTGGAGTGAGGAGCATTATGTTTTGCTTGCTTTCACATGGATAATTGATATCACATTTCTTGCCTTCTCAATGGGTGAAGGAGGAGTGGGAAGGAGGGAGGGAGCTAATTCAGAATTCAGAATGTTTTAAATTCATGTTATAAATAAATAATACTGTTGTTGTTTTTTTAAATAGAGTTAGAAGGGACCTCAGGCATTTTCCAGTTGAAGCCCAGCATTCTACAGATAAGGAAACTTGAGGTCCAGAGAGTCAAAAAGATTTACTGGAGAGTATGCACAGGTAAATGGCTCTTAGGACTTGAACTCAGGCTTTCCAACTTCAAATCCAGTTTTATTTCTGTTGCAGTATTTGCCTCTGTAGACAACGTGTTTGTCCTAGGATGACAAGAAGCATTCATTAAGATTCCACTATGGAACAGACACTGTTCTAAATCCTGGGACACAAATAAATGCAAAAATGGTCCCTTCCTCAAGGAATTTTCATTCAAATGGGGAGGCAATATGTAAGTAATTAGTATATAGAGGAGAGATGCTCTCAAGGGAAAGGTACTAGCAGCTGGGAAGGACCCAAAAAGGTCTCCTATAAAAGGAGGAATTTGAGATAAATCTTTTTTTAGGAATATTTTTTAATCTGAAAATTTTTATTTAATTAATTAAGAATATTTTCCCATGGTTACATGATTCACATTCTTTCCCTCCTCTGTCCTCACTACCTCCCATAGCCAATGCGCAATTCCACTGGGTTTTACATATGTCATTGATCAAGACCCATTTCCATATTATTGATATTTGCATTAGGGTGATCATTTAGAGTCTACATCCCCAATCACATCCCCATCAAACCATGTGATCAAGCAGTTGTTTTTCTTCTGTGTTTCTACTTCCACATTCTTCTTTAGATGAATCTTGAAAGGTACCAGGGAAGCCATAAGGTGGGAGTGAAGAGAAAGAGCATCCCAGACTTGGAGTCAGCTGCTTTCAAGGCTATAGAATGATGTGTTTGAGAAAGAGGATGGAAACCAATGTAGCTTGATCATAATGCTTACCGTCTGTCAGTCAATCAATTAATAAGCATTTATGAAATGTCTACTATGTGCTAGCACTGTGTTAAGTACACAGTGGAAAGGTAGGAAGGGGCCAGGTTATGAAGATCCTGAAAAGTAAAAAAAAAAAAGAGTTTATATTTGATCTGGGTGGTAGAAGAGAGACATTGGAATGCATTGAAAAGAACTTCAGAAGAATCACCTTGAAGAAGGAGGATGTATTGGAGAGGACAGAGAATTTAGGCAGGGAAAGGGATTACTGCAATTGTCCAGCAATAAGGGTCTGAAATAGGGTGGTTGTTCTGTGAATGGAGAAATGGGGTGTCAGAGAAGATAGGGTGAACATATTAAAGTCAAGACTTAGCAAGAGAATGGATATGAGGTGGTGAGTGAGTGAGGGAGAAATCAAGGATGACTCTTAGGTTTGATGAATTAAGCATTCAAACCTGGAGGGCTTGAGGGATTGGGGGAACTTTGACAGTTGGAAGGGCCAGGGCAGGAAGTTAATAGATTCTGTTTGGGATGAGTTTGAGATGCTTTTCCAACATCCAGTTCAAGATGTCCCAGAGACAGTTTGTAGTGCATGATCTTTGAGACAGAGATAGATAGGGAGGTAGATTGAATCAATCAATTAATAGATAGATCAATAGATCAATGGATGATTGGATGAGTGGGTGGGTGGGTGGATGGATGGATGGATGGATGGATGGATGGATGGAGACAGACAGAAAGATGCATACATGCATAGATCTATGTATCTCTTCAGATATCTCTATAATGATATCTACATATATAGATGATAGAGATACATGCATGCATAGAACTACATATCTAGCTAGATATATCTATAGGTATACCTATATATCTATTGAAGAGAGAGAGAGACAGAGATAGAGACAGAGACAAAGAAGGAGAGAGATGAGGACATGACCTGAAAGCAGGAAGTTCAAACACAGCCTCAGACACTAGCAATATAGTCCAAGTCATTAACCTCTCTGTGCCTTAGTTTTCTCACCTGTAAAATGGAGATAATGTTCTCACCTACATCCCAGGGTTCTTGTGAGGATAAAATGAAATAACATTTGTGAAGCTCTTCGCAAACCTTAAAGTGCTATATAAATGCTAACTATTACATACGTGTGATTATGTAGGAATCCTCTACAGAGAGAAGACAGTTGAATCCATGGGATGTGCCCTTTGTTCTGACCGTCAGGCAACTTCCTAGCTTCCAAGTTATAGCACTAGTGAGGATCATGGAGATCTCAGGGCTAACTAAGCTCAAATCCTCAGCTGGCCCTCAGCCTGGACCTTTCAAAGAAGCCAGAGACCCAATTCTGCCTCACTTAAATCCAATTCATGTGCTAGTTGAGACGTCACCTCATGATGTCATTTGTCCTCTTTGAAAATGAATGATGAACAACACTAATCATAGTCACTGTCTGATGGCATTTAGAAGTGGGGATGGGAATGATCAAGTATCCAAAAAGGGAGGGAAGAGGGGATAAAGAGGAAAGGAAAGGAAATAAAGAAAATCTCTTCAAGTAAAAGGAAAAATCATTTGCCTGTATAACTGATTTCCAAAAATAGCTCTTTTGAGTTAATGAGACAAATAATCTAAATGTGCCAAGAGGCAGGTAGGAAGCACTGGACTCAGAGCCAGGAAGTTCTGAGTTCAAATCCACCCTCAGATGCTTCCTATGTATATGACCCTGAACAAATCACTTAACCTCTAACTTCCTCAGTTTTCTCATCTTTAAAATGGGTACGATGAAAGCACCTGTTTCCTAGAGTTGTTGCGAGGATCAAATGAAATATTTATGGGTATATAAGAACTTCAAGAACTAAATAAATGCAAGCTATTATTCTAAGTTGTGTGGGTTGGTTTGTTTTATTTTTCAATTTTTCTTGAATATAAAGGTAACTTTCCCTGAGAAATAAATTGCTGGTTTTATTATGAATTGATTTTTCTTCAACATTTCTTCGGGAGTTGTATTAGCTAATATAATGTACCTGGACAAACCCAACAACAGGATTCTGGGTCTCAACACCAACATGAAAAGAGACCTACCAATCATGCCCTCACCTCACGTGGAAAAGAGCCCCTCCTTCCCAGGAAAAGGGGCATAATCAAGGAAGTGGACATTACTGTTCCTATGTTCTCACAAAGCTATGGAAAACGGTTATTTTCTTGAGAGGATCTTGAGGTTCCATGCTAATATGAGAAGACTGGGAAACAACAGCTAGAAGTAGATGCTAGGAATCTTTGCACCTAGGGATAAATACCACAAAATATATGTACCTAGGACTATACGTGGAGAAGAAGGTGGGGGAGGAGTTTACTCCAATTACTATTTTGTTAGTTCTATTTTAAGTAATTATTCTTCATGATTATATGCTAAGTACTGCCATTTTTTCTGCTATTGAAGGATAATTGCTATGAATGCCCTCTTAATTCACAGCCCTGGAACAAAGCCCTCATCTTGCCTCATCTTGGTTTAGTCGAAAGGATTTCTCATACTGGGAGTTTCCCTATGATCATAAAAGTTAGAGTTGGAATAGACCTCTAGAATTCATCAAATTCAAACTCCTTATTTTACAGATGAGGAAACTGAAGTCAAAAGAGTTTAATTAATATGTACCAAGTCACACAACTAGTAGGCAGGATTTGAGTTTGAATCCTCCTGACTCTAGGTCCAGTGCTCTCCCAAGTTGGCCTTTTACCGAGGGACCAGCGACCATAACCTGGAAGACTTAACTCTTCCAAATTCAGCATTCCAGCTTTATCTGCTCCACCTCCATTGGTAAGTTCCTCACTAGAACTGTATTTTGTGGTCATCTTCTTGTCAACTCCTTTGCCAACTCTCCAATCTCCCAGGTCCCTTCCATCTTCCAATTTGGGAACAATCATCCCGTCAATGTTGACATTACTCCTGGAAAGGATGTGCTACTCTATTTCCATCAAGCTCCATTCATCATTGCTAGAACTTTCCAAACCAAAATACCGTTCCCTAGCCATGATCCTTATACATGCTATCTCCCACTGGTAGAATGGAGGGCAGAGACTATTCCTGATTTTACATCTGAATCTCTAGCATTTCCTTGGGGTTTGATAAGTACATTTTGGGGAAAAAAGATTATTATAGGTCATTTGTGTGTTTTATCCATATTGTTTTCCCAGTCCTTCAGCAATCGTGCCACAATCTCACCTTCTAGCCTTGTCTAAAGACTGTTAACTTTTCTAGGCTGGCTGCTGGTCATATCTCTGACTTGCATTGGTATACTAAGATTCTGCGGGAGTTAGGAAGACATGAGTTCAAATCCTGCCTCCAACAAAATAAATTGTGTGCTCCTGGCCAAGTTCAGGGTTCTGAGTCTCATTTTCCACATCTATTAAATAGGTATAAAAATAACTCCTACCTCACCGGGTTGATATGGGGAACAAATGAGCTAATATATGCAAAGAATTCTGCAAACTTTAAAATTCTATAGAAATGTAATCGATTATGATTATTCTTTGAAATGAAATTAAAAATCCTTGACCTGTATGCCTGCTATGGAAAAACCACAACCATGAAGTTGGACTAGAATGAAAAAAATCCCACTTCGTTTAGAACATGTTCAGACAGACAGTTCATTTATCTCTGCTTTGCTGCAAAGTCAGCCCATCCATCAAAATTCTATATCTAATTAGCTTTGGTAGAGTTATATTCATTTGGAGCTATAGACGCTACTGAGATTTCTTTTCAATTAAAAGATTGAAATTTAAGACATTTTCTATGAAACTGACCTACCATTTAAGGGTCCATGTAAAGCCTCACTGAGTGTGTATGTATGATGTAATTCATAGCATCAAAGAGTATAGACATAGACCTAGAAGGTCTCCAAGGACAATTGTTTCAACCCATTCATTTTATAGGAAGAGAAGAGAATAAGCTTTTACATAGCATTTAATAACATGTTCCCAAGGACTGTGATAACGGCACTTTCCCCCAGTATTTTATTTTTCCCAATTAAATACAAAAACAAATTTCAAGCATTAGTTTTCCAAAAATTTGAGTTCCAAATTCTTGCCTTCCTTCCTCTCTCTCCTCCCTGAAATGGCAAGCAATTTGACGTAGGCTATATATGTGGTTTCATGCAAAACATATTTTCATATTGGTCATGTTAGGGAAGAAGATGCACATTAAAAAAACAACAACCGACAAAGGAAATATAGTGAAAAATAGTGTATTTCAGTCTGCATTCAGACTTCAGATTCAGTTCTTTTTCTGGAGATGGGTAGCATTTTTCATCCAGGGACCTTCAGAATTGTCTTGGATCATTGGATTGCTAAGAATAGCTAAATCATTCACAGTTGATCATCATAAAATACAGATATCCCTTCCACTTTGGGGGATTAAGAGCATAGCGCCCCCAAATCTGGAAAATCCACGTCAATTTTTTTTTTAAACCCTTACCTTCCGTCTTGGAGTCAATACTGTGTATTGGCTCCAAGGCAGAAGAGTGGTAAGGGCTAGGCAATGGGGGTCAAGTGACTTGCCCAGGGTCACACAGCTAGGAAGTGTCTGAGGCTAGATTTGAACCTAGGACCTCCCGTCTCTAGGGCTAGCTCTCAATCCACTGAGCTACCCAGCTGCCCCCCATGTCAATTTTTTTGATCCTCCTTTTGAACCAGAGAAGAATTCTGAATTTTTCTTTTTCTTTTATGGGTGTTTACAGTAAAAATAAATTGTGTACTTTTATTCTATTAAAAGATAAAATATTATACATTGTTCATATATTTTATGCATTTCCAAGTTTCCACATTTTTTTCTGTCATCTGCTGGCTTTTGCATGTTGTCTGCAGCTTCCACAAAACTTTTGGAAATTCCTTTCTGGAATTTTGGAATTCTCAAAAATTAATTTCTCATGCTGATATGGAAATATATATTGATGAAAGTACTGATATAAATAATATCTAACAATTTACTGCCTGCGGGGGAGAAAGGAGGGAAAGGAGAAAATCTGAATCCTAAAATATCAAAAAACACAATTATCAAAAATGGTTTCTACTGCAACTGAAAAAAATGGATAAAAAAATAAGAGAGAAAAATTTTATGCTGACCTGTGACATAGCAAAACCAGAAAAGTAGAGATAGGGAAGAGATAGCTGTATTGGCATTACTGTGTACAATGTTCTCCTGATTCTGCTCACTTCACTTTGCATTAGTTCATGCAACCCTTTTCATATTTTCTGAAACTATCCTGCTCATCATTTCTTCTAGTACAATGTTCCATTACAATCATACCACAATTTGTTTAGTCATTCCCCAGCTGATGGATATCCCCTTAGTTTCTAATTCTTTGCAACCACAAAAAAGCTGCGCTAAATATTTTGCATGATTAGATCCTTTTCACTCTTTAAAAATCTCTTTGGGATACAGAGCTAGTAGTGGTATTACTGAGTCAAAGAGTATTCACAGTTTTATAGCTCTGGGCATTTTGCTAAATACAAAAAATTTAATTGAATAAATTAAAAAGGGAAAATATTTTAATTTAATTAAATAAAAATAAATAAAAATTTAATTGGATAAAAAGCAAAAAATGTTTAAATTAATTAAATAAAAAGTAGATAAATTTAAATTAAATTAAATAAATAATTTTTTAAATTTCTCAATTAAATAAAAAAGCAATTATTGTGACATGTCATGATAACAACTCCTTTGTTTGGCACACTGTTATGAAGGAAGGATTCAGTTTGCTCTAGTTGGCCCCAGAAGGTAGCTTGCACAGACATCTTTGGATTTTATGTGGGGCAAAATCCTTCTGGCAACCACAGCTAGCCATGGGTGACATGGGCTACCTAGGGAGGTGCCAGGTTCTCCCTCCCTGGAGGTTTTCAAGTAAAGGTTGGGTTGGATATATAAAGGATTCTTGCTGAGGGGTGATTTGGAATAGAGGACCTCCGAGGTTCTTTCTAACTCTGAGAGTCAGATTCTACAAATGTTGAATGATGTGCGTAAGTTTCTGAGGAGAATGGAGTCCTTGGAATAGTCCGGGATCAACTCTATTGGGCTTGTCCAGTTATCTCATATGAACACCTCCATGCATTCTATTCTGCTATCAATCTGGCTTATCCTGGAATCAGTCAGCTATTTATTATAAAGGCTAGAACTCAGGATTTGGATTTAGGAAGGCTCAGGTTGGAATTCGAACTGTATGTCCTTGAGGAAGTCATTGAACTTCTCAGCTTCAATTTCCTCATCTGTAAAATTATCATAGCAATAGTACCTACCTCACAGTCCAGGCTCTAAAGAGCCATGCAAACCTCAAAATGCCCCATAAGTTATAATGATGATGATGAATTTATTCTCTCTGAAGAATACTCAGAACTACAGTTCCCTTTGTTTGAAATGTGCCTGGTACAGTGTATGTGTTTCATAAATTCTTATTGACTTTCTCCCAACCTTAAAATTATTAATTTCTTCAAATCTTTGGAGTGACCTATCCCTTAAAACCAACCACAAATGCGATTTCCTCTAGGAAGTCTTCTGTGATTCCCCAGGCAGAAGTGATTTTCTCTTTCAAGACCTTGTGAAGTACATACTAATTAATGCCTTAATTGCTCATCTTTCACTCCTTTTTCTCCCAGACATAAAACTGAGTTTTATTTGTGGTTCAACCCTTGAGTTTCTTTTTAAAAAATCAGTCTGGGATTTCCAAAGACCACTGATCTCTTTCATTAGGTGGGAGACATGTAACTAGCAAGCTAACCCTACCACGCTTTGAAATGAATTTCAGATCTCAGTCATACATCTGCCTCTAATCTTCATCAAAATGGTCACACCCTAAATAGGATGATTTCAGAAAGAACTGGAAAAGCCTATGTGAACCGATGCAGAGCGAAATAAGCAGAACCAGGAGATCATTATACACAGAACTGAAACATTATGGGGCAATAAAATGTGATAGACTTTACTACTCACAGCAATGCAATGATCCAGGACAATTCTGAGGGACTTAGGACAAAGAATGCTCTCCACCCCTAATCTGTTGGAGGATAAATGCAGATGAGAACATAATATTTATCACTTGTGTATTTGGGTACATGATTTGGGGCTTTGGTCTCTTACAAAAATGAATAACATGTACTTCCGGTTAAGATGGCGGCTTAGAGAAAGCTGAAGTTCAGATCTCCGGAAAACCCTTCCCGACCGATCTCAAACTAGAAGCTCCTAAGGCGCCGAAATTCAAAACGATCAACAGCACAGACCCTGGGAACCCTCCTCCTGGACCTGGACCCGGTTCAAAAGGTACGGCTCCCCTTAAAAGCCAGAACCCGAGATCCCTCGGACCTCAGGGGTAGGAGCGCAGAGTCCAAGGCTCCCGGAAGCGGCAGCCGCGCCGGGCTCAGAGAGCAGGGTCTGAGGAACAACAACCCTCAGGGTCTTCTACCCAAGTCCCAGTCCGGGTGAAAGTTACTGCCTGGGGCCTCCGCTGCAGAGAGCTGGTCAAAACAACAGCAACCCTCAGGGCGGGCAAGACAGCCTCAAGGGCTGGATCCTGCTATCCAAGTCTCAGTGAAAGTCTGTGCTCTCGGAGCTTGGGGAAGCGGCAGCCCATCCCCCCGCAGGCCGATGAAACAGCCTCACGGCCAGGGATTCTGAAGGCAACTTCCGGAAATCGAGCCAGGGGGAGAGTGTGGCCTCGTGGTCCGACCCTTCCATTCCAGTTCCAGTGAGGCATATTCAGTTTAACCCAGGGAACGCTCATAGAACCAACATCTGCCCAGGACTAAAGCCTCTGATCACCAGACAAAGACAAGAAAAGCCAATCCTCCACGTTCAGAGATGACAAACTCCACAGGAGCACAGAAGCCCCAAAATACCAAGAAAAATAAGAAGAAAGGGGCGACTCTGGACACATTCTATGGAGCCAAAATACAAAATACAGAGCAGATAGAAGAAGATATACAAGAAAATTCTCCAAAATCTTCCAAAGGAAATAGAAACTCTCCACAAACCCATGAAGAATTTGAATCAGAAAGGACCAAAAAGATGGAAGCCCTCTGGGAGGAAAAGTGGGAAATGATGCAAAAGAAATTCACGCATCTACAAAACCAGTTTGACCAAACTGTAAAAGAAAACCAGGCTTTAAAGCAAGAACTAATAAAGCAAAGCCAAAACACCAAGAAATTAGAAGAGAACATAAAATATCTCACCGACAAGGTGATAGATCTGGAAAACAGGGGGAGAAGAGAAAATTTAAGAATAATTGGACTCCCAGAAAAGCCAGAAATAAACACCAAACTGGACATGGTGATACAAGATATAATCAAAGAAAATTGCCCAGAGATTCTAGAACAAGGGGGCAATACAGCCACTGACAGAGCTCACAGAACACCTTCTACACTAAACCCCCAAAAGACAACTCCCAGGAATGTAATTGCCAAATTCCAAAGCTATCAAACAAAAGAAAAAATCCTACAGGAAGCCAGAAAAAGACAATTTAGATATAAAGGAATGCCAATCAGGGTCACACAAGACCTTGCAAGTTCTACACTGAATGATCGTAAGGCATGGAACATGATCTTCAGAAAGGCAAGAGAGCTGGGTCTCCAACCAAGAATCAGCTACCCAGCAAAACTGACTATATACTTCCAAGGGAAAGTATGGGCATTCAACAAAATAGAAGACTTCCAACTTTTTGCAAAGAAAAGACCAGAGCTCTGTGGAAAGTTTGATACCGAAAATCAAAGAGCAAGGAATACCTGAAAAGGTAAATATTAAGGAAAGGGGAAAAATGTTATCTTCTTTTACTCAAACTCTCTTCTATAAGGACTACATTTATATCAACCTATGTATACTAATATGTGGGGAAAATGTAATGTATAAATAGGGGGTAAAGAAAGACCAAATAGAATAATGGTTCTCACACAAAGATTCACAGGGGAAGGGGAGGGGAAGAAAACTCCTATAAGAAGGAGAGGAAGAGAGGGGGGGGGGGTTTACTTAAACCTCAATCTCAGGGAAATCAACTCTGAGAGGGAAAAACATCCAGATCCATTGGGATCTTGAATTCTATCTTACCCAACAAGGGTAAGGAGAAGGGAAAACCAAGGGGGGGAGGGGGAGAGGGAGAACAAAAAGGGAGGGAAAGAGAGGGGGGAGGGGGAGGGAACAAAAAGGGAGGGACTAAAAAGGGAAACATCAAGGGAGGGGACAAGGGGGACTGATTCAAAGTAAATCACTGGACTAAAAGGTAGAGCCGAAGAAGAAAAGGTTAGAATTAGGGAAGGCAATCAAAATGCCAGGGAGTCCACAAATGACAATCATAACTTTGAACGTGAATGGGATGAACTCACCCATAAAACGTAGACGAATAGCAGAATGGATTAGAATCCAAAACCCTACCATATGTTGTCTTCAAGAAACACACATGAGGCGGGTTGACACCCACAAGGTCAGAATTAAAGGATGGAGTAAGACCTTCTGGGCCTCAACTGATAGAAAGAAGGCAGGAGTGGTAATCATGATATCTGATAAAGCCAATGCAAAAATAGACCTGATCAAAAGGGATAGGGAAGGTAATTATATTTTGTTAAAAGGGACTCTAGACAATGAGGAAATATCATTAATCAACATGTATGCACCAAATAATATAGCACCCAAATTTCTAATGGAGAAACTAGGAGAATTGAAGGAAGAAATAGACAATAAAACCATACTAGTGGGAGACTTAAACCAACCATTATCAAATTTAGATAAATCAAATCAAAAAATAAATAAGAAAGAGGTAAAAGAAGTGAATGAAATCTTAGAAAAATTAGAATTAATAGACATATGGAGAAAAATAAATAGGGATAAAAAGGAATACACCTTCTTCTCAGCACCACATGGCACATTCACAAAAATTGACCATACATTAGGTCACAGAAACATAGCACACAAATGCAAAAAAGCAGAAATAATGAATGCAGCCTTCTCAGATCACAAGGCAATAAAAATAATGACTAGTAATGGTACATGGAAAACCAAATCTAAAACCAATTGGAAATTAAACAATATGATACTCCAAAACCGTTTAGCTAAAGAAGAAATCATAGAAACAATTAATAATTTCATCAAGGAAAATGACAATGGCGAAACATCCTTTCAAACCTTTTGGGATGCAGCCAAAGCGGTAATCAGAGGCAAATTCATATCCCTGAAAGCTCATATTAACAAACAAGGGAGAGCAGAGATCAATCAATTGGAAATGCAATTGAAAAAACTCGAAAGCGATCAAATTAAAAACCCCCAGCAGAAAACCAAATTAGAAATCCTAAAAATTAAGGGAGAAATTAATAAAATCGAAAGTGATAGAACTATTGATTTAATAAATAAGACAAGAAGCTGGTACTTTGAAAAAACAAACAAAATAGACAAAGTACTGGTCAATCTAATTAAAAAAAGGAAGGAAGAAAAGCAAATTCACAGCATTAAAGATGAAAAGGGGGACAGCACCTCCAATGAGGAGGAAATTAAGGCAATCATTAGAAATTACTTTGCCCAATTATATGGCAATAAATACACCAATTTAGGAGAAATGGATGAATATATACAAAAATACAAACTGCCTAGACTAACAGAAGAGGAAATAGAATTCTTAAATAATCCCATATCAGAAATTGAAATCCATCAAGCCATCAAAGAACTTCCTAAGAAAAAATCCCCAGGGCCTGATGGATTCACCTGTGAATTCTATCAAACATTCAGAGAACAGTTAACCCCAATACTATACAAACTATTTGACATAATAAGCAAAGAGGGAGTTCTACCAAACTCCTTTTACGACACAAACATGGTACTGATTCCAAAACCAGGCAGGTCAAAAACAGAGAAAGAAAACTATAGGCCAATCTCCCTAATGAATATAGATGCAAAAATTTTAAATAGGATACTAGCAAAAAGACTCCAGCAAGTGATCAGAAGGATCATTCACCATGATCAAGTAGGATTCATACCAGGGATGCAGGGCTGGTTCAACATTAGGAAAACCATCCACATAATTGACCACATCAACAAGCAAACTAGCAAGAACCACATGATTATTTCAATAGATGCAGAAAAAGCCTTTGATAAAATACAACACCCATTCCTATTAAAAACACTAGAAAGCATAGGAATAGAAGGGTCATTCCTAAAAATAATAAACAGTATATATCTAAAACCAACAGCTAATATCATCTGCAATGGGGATAAACTAGATGCATTCCCAATAAGATCAGGAGTGAAACAAGGATGCCCATTATCACCTCTACTATTTGACATTGTACTAGAAACACTAGCAGTAGCAATTAGAGAAGATAAAGAAATTGAAGGCATCAGAATAGGCAAGGAGGAGACCAAGTTATCACTCTTTGCGGATGACATGATGGTCTACTTAAAGAATCCTAGAGATTCAACCAAAAAGCTAATTGAAATAATCAACAACTTTAGCAAAGTTGCAGGATACAAAATAAACCCACATAAATCATCAGCTTTTCTATATATCTCCAACACAGCTCAGCAGCAAGAACTAGAAAGAGAAATCCCATTCAAAATCACCTTAGACAAAATAAAATACCTAGGAATCTATCTCCCAAGACAAACACAGGAACTATATGAACACAACTACAAAACACTCGCCACACAACTAAAACTAGACTTGAACAATTGGAAAAACATTAACTGCTCATGGATAGGACGAGCCAATATAATAAAAATGACCATCCTACCCAAACTTATTTATCTATTTAGTGCCATACCCATTGAACTACCAAAATACTTCTTCACTGATTTAGAAAAAACCATAACAAAGTTCATTTGGAAGAACAAAAGATCAAGGATATCCAGGGAAATAATGAAAAAAAACACATATGATGGGGGCCTTGCAGTCCCAGACCTCAAACTATATTACAAAGCAGCAGTCATCAAAACAATTTGGTACTGGCTAAGAAACAGAAAGGAAGATCAGTGGAATAGACTGGGGGAAAACGACCTCAGCAAGACAGTATACGATAAACCCAAAGATCCCAGCTTTTGGGACAAAAATCCACTATTCGATAAAAACTGCTGGGAAAATTGGAAGACAGTGTGGGAGAGACTAGGAATAGATCAACACCTCACACCCTACACCAAGATAAATTCAAAATGGGTGAATGACTTAAACATAAAGAAGGAAACCATAAGTAAATTGGGTAAACACAGAATAGTATACATGTCAGACCTTTGGGAGGGGAAAGGCTTTAAAACCAAGCAAGATATAGAAAGAATCACAAAATGTAAAATAAATAATTTTGACTACATCAAACTAAAAAGCTTTTGTACAAACAAAACCAATATAACTAAAATCAGAAGGGAAACAACAAATTGGGAAAAAATCTTCATAGAAACCTCTGACAAAGGTTTAATTACTCATATTTATAATGAGCTAAATCAATTGTACAAAAATCAAGCCATTCTCCAATTGATAAATGGGCAAGGGAAATGGATAGGCAGTTCTCAGATAAAGAAATCAAAACTATTAACAAGCACATGAAGAAGTGTTCTACATCTCTTATAATCAGAGAGATGCAAATCAAAACAACTCTGAGGTATCACCTCACACCTAGCAGATTGGCTAACATAACAGCAAAGGAAAGTAATGAATGCTGGAGGGGATGTGGCAAAGTAGGGACATTAATTCATTGCTGGTGGAGTTGTGAACTGATCCAACCATTCTGGAGGGCAATTTGGAACTATGCCCAAAGGGCAACAAAAGAATATCTACCCTTTGACCCAGCCATAGCACTGCTGGGTCTGTACCCCAAAGAGATAATGGACACAAAGACTTGTACAAAAATATTCATAGCTGCGCTCTTTGTGGTGGCCCAAAACTGGAAAACGAGGGGATGCCCATCAATTGGGGAATGGCTGAACAAACTGTGGTATATGTTGGTGATGGAATACTATTGTGCTCAAAGGAATAATAAAGTGGAGAAGTTCCATGGAGACTGGAACAACCTCCAGGAAGTGATGCAGAGCGAGAGGAGCAGAACCAGGAGAACATTGTACACAGAGACTAATACACTGTGGTATAATCGAACGTAATGGACTTCTACATTAGGGGGCGGTGTAATGTCCCTGAACAACTTTCAGGGATCCAGGAGAAAAAAAACACCATTCATAAGCAAAGGATAAACTATGGGAGTGGAAACACCGAGAAAAAGCAACTGCCTGAATACAGAGGTTGAGGGGACATGACAGAGGAGAGACTCTAAATGAACACTCTAATGCAAATACTATCAACAAAGCAATGGGTTCAAATCAAGAAAACATCTAATGCCCAGTGGACTTACGCGTCGGCTATGGGGGGTGGGGGGGAGGAAAAGAAAATGATCTATGTCTTTAACGAATAATGCTTGGAAATGATCAAATAAAATATATTTTTAAAAAAATGAATAACATGGTAATGTGTTTTGAGTGATTAATACACGTATAACCCAGTGGAATTGCATATTAATTCCAGGAGTGGAGAGGGAAGGGAGACAGCATGAATCATATAACTTTGGAAAACTTAGGTGTAAATTTGTTATTAGAATAATTTAAAGATATTTTTAAATTATAACATCCTGCAGCAACTATTTTAGAATCTGATCTGTATATTCAAAGTCCTAAATGACCTATCCCAAACTAATTTTATAGGACTTGCCAGAGGTCAAAAAGCTCTAATAAATTGGTAGAGCTGGGATATACCTAATTTTGTCGCATTTCCATTCCAAAATTTCTATCAAAAATTACAATCATAGAAGGACTCTAAAGTTACTGCCCAAAAATATTCACATAAAGATGAGACAATGGCTTGTTGAGTCATCTCTTTTATCCCCCTATTCAGTCTAGACTGTCACAATTAGGCAGAAAAAAAGCTGGAGGAAAATCATTCTTGCATCTTAATGTAAAATTTAAAAGTAGGCATAACTGACTCGGGTCTGTCTAAGAAATACTCTTAATGTGTGTGTGTGTGTGTGTGTGTGTGTGAGAGAGAGAGAGAGAGAGAGAGAGAGAGAGAGAGAGAGAGAGAGATTTATACCGTCCCCCAGGAGTTAGCACAGTGCCTATTACATAGTAGGTGTTCAATAAATGTCTGATGATGGATAGATCAGTCTCCATGCCTCTGTACAAGCTGGCTTCCATGCCTGGAAGGCACTCTCCCTTCTCCATGTCTTAGAATCCTAACTCCTTTAAGAGCTCAGCCCAAGAGTTCATCTTCTATAACTCTCCCATTCCCTCTTTTCTCCCCATTATCAATGTTCTCCCACTTATCACTCTAAAATTACTTTGTATATATATTCTATTTTTCAAAAGCCCTTACATTTCATCTTAGAATCAATACTGTGTATTGGTTCCAAGGCAGAAGAGCAGTAAGGGCTAGGCAATGGGGGGATAAGTGACTTGCCCAGGGTCATCCAGCTAGGAAGTGTCTGAGGTCACATTTGAACCCAGGACCTCCTGTCTCTAGACCTGGCTCTCAATCCACTGAGTCACCCAGCTGTCCCCTTTGTATATATGTTCTATTAACTTCTCCACATGTATGCCATTAGCTCCATGACCATCGTATTTTACATGTTTTGGTATCACCAATGCCAAGCATGGTACTTGGGCAAGTAGTAAGTCCATAATAAACGCTAAGTGATATTCCTCAAAGAGATCATTGATAAGAAGTCCTCATCTGCCCCAAAATGTAATAGTTACCACAGAAGCAAGACATGGAAACAAAGCAGATGTGCCCATCAGTTGAAGAAGGGTTGCACAAATTGTGGTACATGAATAGAATGGAATATCACAATGCTGTGACAAACAATGAACATGATGAATACAGAAAAGAATGGAGAGACCTCAAGAAGTGAAATCATGGGAAGCAAGCAGATTCCGGCAAACAATGACAACAATGGGAATGGACAGAAAACCCAACCCCTCAAATGAAAGATGAATGTTTTAAGTTATAAAATAGAGGGCAGCCCCAAAGAAAAGAGGGAACACCTTCCCGTAAGACCATGGATATGCAACATTGCATATAACATTAGATTTTTTTTTCAATGTAATGGTAAGTTTTGCTGATCCCCACCCCCTTTTCTTCCCCTTTTCCTTTTAAAAAAGTGTTATAAAGAATGGTTTTTGAGAGGGGCAGAAAGACAAAGAAGGATTCAAGAAGAAATCTAGGTGACATAAAATGGAAAGATTGCAGTGAAAAATCTACTTAAAATAATAATAACAGGAATAAGTTATGCTTTATAAGATCTTAAAATTTTCAGAATGCTTTACAAGATATTATTTTTTCCTTACTAAATGTTGAATTAAATTAAAAGCTATGTTGCTTGCTTGTATTGTATATGCTTGTTTATACTGTATCTGCTTGTATACTCAGTACTATGCCTAGCACATAGTAAATGCTTACTATTTTTTTATTCATTGCTTCAATTCAATATTGTCCATTATATTTTCTCTGTAGCTGTACTTCATCCCTCTACTAGACAATGAGAGCATAGACCTGTGTTGGCAAACCTATGGCACGTGCGCCAGAGGGGGCTGCTCTCTTCCCCCCTCTCTGCTGTGACTGAGGACATTTTTTCACATCATCTGTTCCTTTGCCCAGCAGCCCAATGGGAGCACTTCCTCCCTCCCCTGTCTGGGGTAAGGGAAGGCGCACATGTGCATGAGGGTACAGTTTGGGCATTTGGTCTCTAAAAAGTTTGCCACCACCATAGACCATAAGCTGGTCCAAATTATGTGAAACTCTCCTCTATCACTTTTTGCATAGGGATAAGCACACAGTAAGACTTCTTAAAAGTCTGTTTTGGGGAGCAGTTAGATGATTCAGTGGATTAAGAGCCAGATCTAGACTCTGAAGGACCTGGGTTCAAATTTGTTCTAGGATACCTATCAGCTGTGTGACCCTGGGCAAGTCACTTAACCGTCATTGTCTAGCCTTTACTGCTCTTCATCGATTTTAAGCTCTAAGGGTTTAAAAGGGGGGGGGGGGGGGGTATTACTGATGTCCCTGAGGGGCAGGGCTTCATGACTCTGTATCTGTGATCATCTTCAATATTAACCCTGCTGACCCCCCAACCCCCACCCCAAGCCACATTTGGGGGCCTCTAGTTTCAGCCTCTGGTCCTGTCTTTCCCTTTATTAAGGTAAACCCAGGGTGATGGATGAGTCCAGGCTCCATTTGTCACCAGGCAGGAAAGCCCCGCATGCCCGTCCCTCGCCCTGCAGCTTTCCGAACACATGTTCTATGTTAACTGTTTTCATTGACTATGGATCTATAAAAACGCATGTGGGACAGGCACATACAGTCGGGTCCTCTGGCCTCCCCCCTCCCACCCCCTAATTGGGCAGCACCGCTATTTAATAGAGTCTACAGAGTCAGGTTTAACTGCATACAGACGCAGCACAATACCCACTATTCATGTTGTGAACAGACCACTAGTGAGCGGACTAATATCTTTAAACTAAAAAACAAGCCTTAATTGAAACAGATGCTGCAAATTCCAACGCGAACGAGCAACTCCGATGTGATCTAAACCAGGTATAGCCCATTGATTTGATTTTAATAGCGGCTTTCGTTTTTTATTAGCAGATACAAAATTCACTAATACCACTCCCAACAAGCTAGCAACACATTACCAAAGAAAACCTCCTCGGGTGCGAAACGCCTCCGGGCTCACGCTGTTGTGGTTGGGCTCCTTTAAGAGGCTGAGGGGGTTCTGGGGGATTTAGGAGACTTTCTTTTTTCCTGGGGGCAGATTTTGGGGGATGGAAGGGAGGATGGATCTCTTGAGCCTTTAAGCGGGACAGGAAGGCGGCAGTTGTTGCCAGTAGCTCTAAGAAAGGCACCAGCCTCGCTCCGGCTCTTCAGCTGCCCATGACAGTCGATGCAGAGAGCCCTGGACTCTGGTGGGCACGAGCCTGGCGTATTGTAGTGAACAGGGTGAGCGGCGAGTTTTAAAGGGAGGAAACGGAAGGGAGCCAGGTGGAACAGCTGTGTGGATGGGCAGGGCAACGCCGAGGAGTTTGGTTACCCTCGGTGGCTGTTTTCAGCCCCCCCACCCTGAACTGGGCTACCAGCTGCCTGGAGAAGGCTGGACAAGGTCACCAGAAGCTACAACCCAGACCATCTCTCCTAGGCCCTTCTCTATTGTCTCAGGTCTGGTTGGATGGGACTTCTTGGCACCCTTGGACCGTGTGGTCATGGGATCCTGGCAGTGTCTGCTGGGCATTTCAAAAGTCCAAATATTTGATTATTGTCTCCAACGTTGATACCCTCTACACCTTCCCCATTGTAGCTCCTGCTCTCATAGTAGTAGTCTCTCGGTAACGGAGGATGAAGCTTGTCTTTGTGCGTTTTCATCTATGGTGTATAGATGAGTGTGCACAAAGATACTTGTGAGTGAAGGAGATTTAAGTGGAAAAGTTGTTGCCCAGAGACAGTCCCACTCTCTGGGACGTGAAAAATCGTTACAACTGAAGACTTCCTCAGCTGCATTGGATGACCGTATTGTCCTTTGTGCTCCAACACGCCCTAAGCACTCCACAGTGCTTTGCTGCGTTGCCATCTCAGCCGTTGTGGAGGACTTCATTATATACCATCTTTAAAAATACTCCTTAATTTGACTGAGCTAATGAAAATATAGTTTCTTTAAAAACAACAACAACAACAACACTAATTAGGGGGCAACTGGATGGCTCAATGGATTGAGAACTAGACCTGGGCACAGGAGATCATGGGTTCAAATCTAACCTCAGACATTCCCAGCTCTGTGACCCTGGACAAGTCTCTTAACCCCCATTGCCTAAGCCCTGACCACTCTTCTGCCTTGGAACTAAGATGTAGTATTAATTCTAATTAATTCTAAGATTAATTCTAATTCTAAATCAATCAATTAATTGAAAGGTAAGGCTTTAAAAGAAGAAAATAACCTATTTAGTGGTTGGATACTTCCTAGCTGTATGACCTTGGGCAAGTCTCTTAACTCTCATTGCCTAAGCCCTTACCACTCTTCTGCCTTAGAACCAATATATAGTATTAATTCTAAGTTGAAAGGTAAGGGTTTAAAAGAAGAAAATAACCTCTCACTAGAGAGGTTGGATACTTCCTAGCTGTATGACCCTGGGCAAGTCTCTTAACTCCCATTGCTTAGCCCTTCCCACTCTTCTGCCTTGGAACCAATACATGGTATTGACAGAATCTAAGGTGGTTGTTTTTTTTTTTTAACTAATTACACAAAGAAAACAGTTTCTTTGGATAGTCTCAAATTTTAAATGTATAAATCATCCAGAAAAAGCAATATGTTTCTAGGAAGATAGTCAAGGCTAGCTAAGACTACTTAAAGGATATTTGGATTTCTTAAGCGTGTCGCTATCCTCAGACTGTAGACAACCAGGTGTATGTGAACGTCTCCTTTCATAGTTCCACTTCTGTAATGGACATCAATTCCAAATTCAGCCCTAAATGCTTTGATTATTCTGTAGGGTAATGTTTTCTTTCAGAAAGAAATGGGCATCTTGAATAAATGGCTTCCCAGAAATAACTCCTTATTTGCTAGATTATAATGCTTTTAAAAGAGAGGGAAAAACCACCACAGAGATTGAGTACACTGAAACAGAGTTGGGGGGAGGCAAACAGTAAACTAAAGCAAATTTCTATAAACTGGAAAGGAAGCTGGTTTCTAAAAGATCATTTGCAACATAGATATTCTAAGAACTTCATAGCAAGAATTGATGATCACAGGGGCAGCTAGGTGATGACCAAAGGGGGCAACTGAGCCAGGCCTAGAGATAGGAGGGTCTAGATTCAAGTCTGGTCTCAGACACTTCTCAGTTGTGTGATCCTGGGCAAGTCATTTAACCTCCATTGCCTAGCCCTGAACACTCTTCTGCCTTAGAAGCAATACATTCTGTTAATTCTAAGACTGAAGGTGAGAGTTAAAAAAAAAAGTGATGACCACAGATGTCTCATATAGCAGAACATTCTTACTCTTCTAACCTTTCATTCATTAGACTTTGCAAATGCAAATTAGCACTTCGTTTCACCAGTCTATTGATTATATTTACTAGGCCAAAATATTATATGATGGAAGTCCCAACAAACTGTCATTTGTATCTTTGGGTGACATTTTAATGAAACAAAGAAATGTGGAAGATAGAGGTCCAGGATAGAGACAAGTATGAATATCTGACTGTAAAGCCTCTTTCTAAGGGCAAAACCAGTGCTTCCTAGGAAGGGAAAAAGTTACCTGTAAATGGCAAAAAAATATAAAGAAACAAAAAATTGTCATGTGAAAATGGGGCTATGAAATGATGGGGTTCTTGGAACAGAGAGAATAAATAAAATTAGGCTACTATTTAATATAAAGAAATTATTATTAAAATAGGAGCTACATCTTATAGAAATGATTTGTGAATAAAAATAGAAATACTGTGATGGATAGTTTTAAAAAGTTTTAAATCTGTTATTGTTAACTGATCTATAATAAATGCCCAATTTCTACATCCTTTAAAATTTTTTTGAATTTAGAATATTTTTCCATGGTTACATGATTCATGATTCATACATACACACACATTCCACCTTCCCTCCCTCATCCTGGAGCTAACAAGCAATTCCACTACTCATTTCCATGTTATTCACAATTGTAGTAGAGTTTATCTTTTAAAGTCAAAACCTTAATCATATCCCCATGGACCCATGTGATCAAGCAGTTGTTTTTCTTCTATGTTTCTGCTCCCGCAGTTCTTTCTCTGGATGTGGATAGTGTTCTTTCTCTTAAGTCCCTCAGAATTGTCCTGGATCATTGCATTGCTGCAAGTAGAGAGGTCCATTACATTCGACTGTGCCACAGTGTATCCATCTCTGTGTATAAGGTTTTCCTGGTTCTGCTCCTTTTGCTCTGCATCAATTCCTGGAGGACTTTCCAGTTCACGTGGAATTTCTCCAGTTCATTATTCCTTTCAGCACAATAGTATTTCATCACCAACAGATACCACAATTTGTTCAGCCATTCCCCAATTGGAGGACACCTCCCCATTTTCCAGTTTTTTTTTTTTTACCATCACAAAGAGCACAGCTACAAATAATTTTGTACAAGTATTTTTCCTTATTATCTCTTTAGAGTATAAACTCAACAGTGGTATGGCTGTGTCAAAGGGCAGGCATTCTTTTAAAGTCCTTTGCACATAGTTCCAAACTGCCCTCCAGAATGGTTGGACCAAGTCACAACTCTTCCAGCAGTGTATTAACACCCCAATTTTGGCACATCCCTTTCAACATTTATCACTTTCCTTTGCTGCCATATTGGCCAGACTGCTAGGTGTAAGGTGGTACCTCAGAGTTGTTTTAATTTGCATTTCTCTAATCAGTAGGGACTTAGAACACGTTTTCATGTACTTATTGATAGTTTTGATTTCATCAGGTGAAAACTACCTGTTAATGGCTTGATTTTCTTATAAATTTGACTTAGTTCCTTATATATTTGGGAAATTAAACCTTTGTCAGAGAGTTTTGTTATAAAAATGTTCTCCCAGTTTGTTGCTTTCCTTCTAATTTTGGCTGCATTGTTTGTACAAATTGTACAAAACCTTTTTAATTTTATATAATCAAAGTCATTCATTGTACATTTTGTAATATTCCCTGTCTCTTTCTTAGTCTTAAATTCCTTTCCCACAGATCTGACAGGTATACTATTCTATGTTCACCTAATTTATTTATGATTTCACTCTTTATATTTAAGTCATTTACCCATTTTGAATTTATCTTGGTTTGGGGTGTGAGGTGTTGATCTAAACCTAATTTTCCCCATAGTGTTTTCCAATTTTCCCAGCAGTTTTTGTCAAAGAGTGAGTTTCTTGTCCCAAAAGCTGGGATCGTTGGGTTTATCAAACACTAGCTTGCTGAGGTCATTTACCCCAAATCTATTCCATTGATCGACCCTTCTGTCTCCCAATTTCTAAAAAAAAGTTTTATCTCCTTAAGCAGACTGGAAGCTAATGTAAGGCAGGCACCATCTTGCTTTTAGTTCCTAGCATTCTGTAGTCAATAATTATAGTGGTTGACACATAAGAGTTTGATGCCATGTGATAGTTGAAAGAGTGCTAACTTTGAAGTCAAAAAGTCTTAGATTCAAATCCTGCCTGGCTCTGCTACTATAAACTGTATAACCTTAGACAAGTTATTTAACCTCTTCTCCTTTCTTTCTCAACTATAAAATGTGGACAGGTTGAATTTTTGTTGTTCAGTCATTTCAGTCGTGTCTAACCCTTCATGACCCAACTTGGGTTTTCTTGGCAAAGATAATAGATTGGTTTGTCTTTTCTTTCTCCAACTCATTTGACAGATGAGAAAACAAAGGCAAACAGAGTGAAGTGACCTGCCCAGGGTCAAACAGCTAGTAAGTGTCTGAGGCCAGATTTGAACTCAGGAAGATGCTATCCTGACTCTAGGCTTTATCCACTAAACCACCTAGCTTCCCTGGAGGGATTGGACTAGATGCCTTCTAAGGCTTTTCTAAACAGAGAAGATTATGGACTAATTGGATGATCACAATCAGACCTATAATGACTAAACCCAAATCAACCAGAACTCTCACCTAACCATGGTGGGAGGTCTTTGCTTTGCTTCACCTCTCTCCTGTATTCAAATCTTGAAAACCATCAATTCCTCCAAGGCAAGGGCAGCATCACTCTTGTCTTGGTATCCCCAAAACCTAGTACAGGACCTCACAAATAGCAGGTTCTTAAGAAATGGTTATGCATTGATTGAAATGAATATAGTGACATGTTTACACATATGAATATATACATTTGTGTCTGTCTACTTAATATGCCTGAGATATGAGTATCATTTGTATAGGTACATGCACAGACTTTTCCTTGAGATATAAAAATAGGTTCTTAATGATCTGGGCAAACCTATTTTTCAAATTGTAAAAATAAACATTTATTTGTCCCCATTTCAGGGACAAGTAGCCTATTCCTTAGATCATAAATTTAGAGCTAGATGGGACTTTAGTGGCCAAAAAAGCCCAACCATGTCATTTTGTACCTGAAGGAAGCGTGGATCAATGAAGTGACTTCCTCAGGGTCATATGGCTAGTAACTATCAGAAGCAGGATTTGAATCCATGTCTTCCTGATTCTAGTTCAGTGCTCTATTTACTATTCTATACTGCATCCTCCTCCTCATCATCATCATGATCAGGAAGCTCTGAATTCAAATCCAATTTCAGACACTTCCTAGCTATGTGACCTGTGCAAATCAATTCACCCAATTGGCCATAGTTTCCTCATCTATAAAATGAGCTGGAGAGGAACAATGGCAAAGAAATCTAGTGTCTTTGTCAAGAAAACCCCAAATTGGGTCACAACGAGTCAGACATGACTGAACAACAACAAAAGATTTGAAAAAACATTTTACTAATATTATCTCATTTTATGCTTAAGACAATTTAAAAGATAGATTCTATTATTATCCCCATCTTACAGATGAAAAGACTGAGACACAGAAGATGTAATAAAAAAGTCACTGCTTCCTGGAATTTTGTATTCCTTCTAGGCAGCTGGTAACCCCATTCCGTGCATGAAAATACTCAAGGCTAGCACACCCAAGGTTAGGGGAGGGATGGGGAGTGGGGCGGAAAAGTGAAAGGGAGGGGAGAAAAAATTTCAGACTTGGGGGCTTAAGGAGAGGTTGGGGTTGAGGGGTACTGCAAATAAATGGGCTCAAAAAGAAGCTAAGTGGCTTATCTAAGGTCCTACACCATACACATAGAGTCAGAAGGTCTGAGTAGAACTGGACTTGGCATTCACAAGATTCCAATCTCCCTTTGACATTATCTGTGTGGCCATAGGCAAATCACTAATTTCTCTTGAGTCTCTGTTTAATCTACGCCCCCCCCCAAAGAGGAAGTTGAATGGCAATAAATCTATGACCCTATTAGCTAGTAAAGGAAAAGAATGATCACTAAGCCCCAGAATGGTTTTGTCAAGACCAGGTCATGCCAGACTAACCTCATTTCCTTTTTTGACTAGGCTACTAGATTGGCAGATGGGAGAATGCTGTGGTCATGGTTTTCTTAGATTTTTGCAAAGCATTTGACATTCTCATGTTGGTTGTTGTGGATAAAATGGGTAAGAGTGAGTTTGATAATAATATAGTTAAGTGCATTTGGAAGTGGTTCAGTAGGTAGACTGCAAAAGTTAGAGTTAATGAGTGAATGACTTGGATAGAGTTCTTTAGCAGACAGCCTCAGGGGCCAGGAAGAGTTGATCTGTAAATCAGAATTGGTCTTATAGTCTTTCCTACTCTGATTTTTTGTTTTTACAGGGAGGAATCTTTTGAGTCCAGCCATAACCTCCAGAGAAAATATTTTTCACTCTCCTTTCTTCTCATTCTCATTATCTTCCCTCCTCCCAATCGCCTTATTTTATTTTACCGTTTTTACTGTTTAAAATCTCTATTGTTTGTTGCTGTTTTATGTCAGTCAGTCAATAAATGCCTATTAAGTGCTTACTATGTGCCAGACACTGTGCTAAGTGCTGGCATGCCCTCAAGTTGCTCACTGAGCTCATAGACAAATGAGAGAGATTATGTCTCACCATCCCTTCCTAAAACACCCACCACACAGATATTCAGAAGCCTCCCTTGGAACAAAGGTCTATCAATGCCAGCCTCTTTCCAGATCCAGAGTCCACCACCTCTCTGTCATGAGGAAGAAGTAATACTTGCCCTTTGCAGTCCAGATTGATCACCACATAGAACAGAATTCTTTCTATGCTGATATCTCTTACACTCTTCCACTCAATGTGGAAATTGCTTTCTCCAGTCTGCTCACTTCACTCTGCATCAGTTCATGGAGTTCTCCCTAAATTTCTCTGAATTATTTCTCTTCATTACTTCTGGAACAATCATTTTCAATGACATTAGTATGCCACAATTTCTGTTGCAATTCCCACTGGGCTGGCTGGGTTTGGCTGCCATAGACATTTTGTACATATCCTCATTCACGCATGGACTCAATCTCTTCCTCTTCTCTTCACTATTCCTATTGCCCCTGTACAGGTACTTCCTCTCCCACTCCCAGATTCACTTTATAGATTGTCTGTCCCATTAAAGTGTGACCTCCGAGAGGGTAAGATTGTCTTGCTTGCTTGTATGTGGATCCCTAGTGCTTACCACAGTACCTAGCTCATGGAAAGCACTTGATAAATGCCCATTCATTATCTATCTATCCATCCATCCATCTATCTATCTATCTATCTATCTATCTATCTATCTATCGATCTATCCATCTATCTATCTATCTATCGATCTATCAATCCATCTATCTATCTATCTATCGATCTATCTATCTATCAATCAATACATCTATCTATCCATCCATTCATCTATCAATATATCTATCAATCCAACTATCTATCTATCTATCTATCTATCTCTCTATCTATCTATCTACCTACCTACCTACCTATCTATTCTATTTACTTATCTATCTACTTCTGTATCATCTTATCTATTTATCATCTGTGTCTTATTTGCCTATTCTCTATTTATATGTCATTTTTCTCATCTCTACTTATTTATCTCTCTGCTTGCCATCTATCTTTTACTTATCTTTCATATTATATCTACTTATCACCCATCTGTCTTATCCGCCTATCTAATTGTCATCTATTTACTTATAATATACTTATTTATTTACTTTATCATCTAGCTAGCTAGTTATCATCTATCTCCTGTCATCTCTCTTTTATCTATCTGCTTGCCATCTATTTACTTACCTATTATATTATGTCTCCTTATCACCTATCTGTCTAACCCACCTATCTTATTATCATCTATCTATGTTTAAGCTACTTATCTATTTACTTTATCATCTATCTTTTATTAGTTCTCTCTTATCTATCTGATTGTTATCTTTCTACTTACCTAGTTTATTTTTCAACTATCATCTTATCTGTCTACTTATCACATATCTACTTATCTTTCTTATGTCTACTTATCATCTCTTATCTATCTTATCTATCTACCTATCATCTATCATCTACCTCTACCAATCTATCTCTTCTTTTTAAATACCACCTATCTGTCCATCATCTATTTATCTATCTATCTATCTATCTATCTCCCTTTTCTTCGACTTCCTTGGAGATATATGAGTGGGCATATGCCTAGTATCAGCATTGTTAGATCAAAGGGTATATATGGTGTAGTGACTCTTTTAATATAAAATATAGATGGAGGATCCAAGTGCCTAGCAGGGAGCCTTACCCATAATAGGTGCTTAAGAAATGCTCATTGATTAATCAATAATTACAAATTGTTTTTCAGAATAGTTAGACCAATTTATAGCTCTACCAAGAGTACATAAGTTTGTCCGTCTTCCCACAGTCTCTACCCTACCTCCCACCCCTCCAACAATTAGCACGTTAATTTCTATGAAAAACAGCTGTACAAAAAGTTCCTTCTCGGGAGATTGGTCAGCTCAGATGGGCAGAGCTACTTAATTCCAAGGGAAGTGTGAGTCAGGCATCATTAACTCAGGACCCCTCCTGAACACAGCAATTTTCTTACCATCCGTTTCCTGTAGGCACTTGGAAATCTCTCTTGGTGAACAAATGGGCCTCATCTTTTCCCTTTACCAAGGCTCCAGCCCCAAGGGAAGTGGATAAATGACCCAGAGAGGAGCTGCCTAAAGGCACAGATCCCTGACCTTGCTTGAAAGTATTCTAAACAAATCAATCCATCAGTAGATGATTACTGAACATCTATGAGATTCTCAGCCTTGGCTTAGAGGGGTATGTGAATAAAACTTGGTCCTTACCACAGGGAACCTAAAGTCTATTCAAGGATCAAAGGCAAATTATGAGGCAATTAAAATATTAGACAATATTAAGGTGTTGCCTGTGAGTAACAGTGGTGTGGGATCTCAAGCAGCTAGGGGAGTGAGAGACCATTATGGAATGGAATCATGATGGAGGACTTCCTAGAGGAAGTGTAAGCCTTGAAGGATATGGAGGCAATAGAGAAGAGACAAATGAAGGAAGGACCCTCCAATAAGAGGAACAATATGATAAATACTATGCCTTCTCTTTGTTGATTATCTCCAGTTTATTCTCTCTATGTAGTTCTTTAAGTGTTGTCTCTTCCCATTAGATTGTAAGGGACTGTCTTTTGTCTTTCTTTACATCCCCAGCACTTAGTCCAGTGCCTGGAACACAGAAGATACTTAAAAATGTTTGTTGACTGAGTAAAGGTTTAGAGACAGGACTGAAGGATGTAGGATGCTAGGGGTCATTTAGATGGTTTCTCAATATTTCAGAGTTCATTACAATGAGTGCTTCCTATTGACAAAGATCATAATCCCACTATAAACTAATAGAACTCCTGTGTGAGGAAACTGCCTCTACCAGAATAAGAGAGCATGGATAGCAGCAAGCACATCCCTCAAAGCCTGGGACTCTGAGATGTTAAGTGACCTTGTCCAGCATCATCCCTCTGTTCTACACCAAAGGCTAGACTTTAAACCAGGTCTTTGTGGCTCTGAAGCCAGATGACATTGCCTTCCAAGTAAGTAACCTCACAATATCTGAAAAATAAATATAAAACATTAATTATAATAAATGTTGATTGACTAAATAATTAAGCATTTACTATGTGCCAATGAGTGCTGGGGACACAAAGACAAAATGTTAAAAGTCTTTGCCTTCAAGGCACTTACATTTCATTAAAAGGGAAATATGTAATTTCCCTTTTATATATAATGTAATATAAATATATATAAATATAAAAATAAATATATAAAAAGTATGATAATATAACATAGCATATAATTAATGTATCATAATATAAAATAATGTTTTGTTGTATTATAATAATAATTATTATTATATTTTATATTATTATTTATAGTGTCCCCAGTACTTAGCCCATAGCCTAGCACAAATGAATATTTAACAAATAGTTGTCTAATTGAATTGAATTCCTCTTGAAAAACCAGGATTTGGGCACACTGAGTCTCTATGCTTTCTGCCCTTTTTGTCTGTGGTCTTCAGAATGGTGAGAACTCTTCCTTCCCCATGGTTCCCCCAGCCAGCCACAGACAGCCAAGGCCAAGTGTTAACCCTCCCACAGGGACTCTTCCCATTCAAGTGAGCCCCATGCTCTTCCAGGCAGAACAAACCCAGAGCCTCCTAGCCTATTGTTGAGGGCCTAGGAACATTCCTCCTGAGGCTTTACCCCATCGTGTAGAAAGAGCCTCATTTCATTTGGCCCCTTCAGGTGTGTTGAAAAGATCTGACATCTGAGGAGGGATGGGGGTTCAGCTCAGTGAAAAGAGCCCTTTGCCTTGCTACCTACCGCAGGAGGAGACTGGGAAGATATGGGACAGGCCAAGCCAGGTCAAATTCAGGAGAATTAAAGGGGTCTGTGTTCAACCCAGAACTCCCACCCCCAGGACCGGCTTTGAATGACTTTCAAAGAAGAAATTTGTCAATCAGTGGTTGCTTCCTGAACCGGTAAAAGGGATCAAGTTTGGCCAAGGACTGCAAGCTTGATGAGAAGGGAGGATTCAGGGCTGATTAGTTACAAACCAAGCCAGAGAATCATCTGGGAGATGCTCATCAACCAAAGGTGTAGGAATCAAACAGATTCCTATTTCTATTCTATAAGAAACCTTGATTATGAAAAATTTCTGAACGGGATGGAAAGGCTCAAGTGGATGGATACAGAATAAAATAAATAGAACCAGGAAGACCAAGAAGTTAATAAATAGACCCAACAAACCAGTACCAAATGCTTCAGAAATTATCATGGTGAAGTTTGTCCCTGGAAAAGAGTTAAGAAAATACAACTGCCTTTCTTCATTGCGAGAGTAAGGGTCTATGTATGGAGAATATTTGAATTGCTTTCTTAAATCTTTGCTACAAGAGATGACTTTACTCCAGGGAAACAGAAGCATATAATCAGTAATAAATTTGAGATAATAACAAAAAGCCTCAGCAGTATTTTTAAGACCTAAAAAAAAGAGTGGGTGGGTGGGGGGGCTGGAAGAAATGGTATCCTAGGTGGGGCAAAGCTTAGAATGTGTATTCACTCATTTTCAGCATGTCTGACTCTTTGTGATCCCATTTGGAGTTTTCTTGGCAAATATACTGGAGTGGTTTTTTTGTTCTCCAGTTCATTTTACAGATGAAGAAACTGAGGCCAACAGGATTAAATAGCTTGGCCAAGTTCACACAACTAGTACATGTCTGATTCAGGATTTGAACTCAGCTCTTCCTAACTCCAGGTCTGGTGCTCTCACTTTCTCTATTCTTTAGAGATATTCTCTCCAGACATATTTGTGGCTGACAAGAATCAAGTATCTCTCCAATATAATTTCCTTTTCTCTTTTTAATTTTTGTTCTCTCTTGTTGCTTCTTCATGTTTCTTCATTACCCCCCCCTTAAAATCTAAATAAAAAGGTGTTGGCTTATGACCTGGTGGTAGTGCTTCATTTAACCTCTGATTAGTTTTCTCATCTGTAAAATGGAGATGATAAAACTGTCTGCCTTCCACGGATGTGGTGAGGAAAGCAATGTGTATATTCTCTCAAGGTATATTCTACAAAACTTAGGGACCCCAAGACCATACAGGGGGTCCATGAGGTCAAAACTATTTTAATAATAATACTAAGATATTATTTATATAAGCCACATAAAGAAAATCTCTTAGGGGGTACTCAATAATTTTTAAGAATGTAAAGGAATCCTGAATCCAAAATGTTTGAGAATTGCTGATATAAATTTTAAAGTATTATACTCACGTGAGTTTTTGCTATTATTATCCACTACATGTAATTCACAGAGAATACATCTCACAGGCTATCTAATCCAACCTACTCCTAAACAAAAATGCCCTCCACAGTACACCCAATACACATCTGTCACTTAGCCTACCCTCGGAAACCTTCCATGAGGAAGACCCCATCACTTCCCTGGTTGGCACACTATACTTTGGGATGACTCCTAAAGTTTAGGAAGTTTTCCTGATACAGAGTCTAACAGTACGTTTTGGCAATTTCCCCTCATTCTCTAATTCTGCCCTCTGAACCCAAGGGGAACAAGGCTGAGCCATTTTTCCAGATGAGAGTCCTTCAGAGTTGAAGGAAAGTTACATTGTGGTAGATCATTATGGGAGAGAATCAGAAGTCCTGGATTCTTCTGACTTAGTCCTGGTCACCTCCAACTGCCTATCACTCCAAGTTTCTTCTACTCACTGGGCCTCAGTATCCCCATATTTAAATGAATAGTTTGGACTAGATGGTGACCAGAGGCTCATAACTGGAAGGGATCTCAGGAGGCATCTGGTCCATAACTGAACAAAAATTTACTCTACATCATCAATCAATAAACATTTTTAAGCACCTACTATGTCCAAGGCATTGTGCTAATCAATGAAGATATAAAGAATATTCTTGTTTTCTGGGAGTTTATGGTCTAATAGGAAAGGCCACCTGCAAACCACTGTGTATAGACAAGATAGAGACAGGATAAACTGGAGGGAAAAATCAACAGAAGGAAATGTTAAGGAAGTTCAGGAAAGGCTTCCTTTAAAAACTTGAAATTTTATCTAGGACTTAAAGGAAACCGGAGAAGCCAGGAGGTAAGGATGAGAATGGAGAGAATTCCAGGCATGGAAGAGAGTCGGTGGAAAGGCTTGGAGGTAGTCCATTCTAATTCTGGATGATTGTAATTGTTAGGAAGTCACTGCATACATCATTCCTGATCAAATAAGATAATGTATTTAAGTGCTTTGCAAACCTCAAAGTTCTACCTGAATTCCAGGCACCATCAACATCACTGATATCACCATCACCACTACCATCATCATCGTCATGGTCATTGTCATCATCATCTTCATCCTCCGTTCCCTCTTCCTAATAACATCTGAAGCACATGAATACAGTCATGCGTTCAGTCGTTTAGGTACCTCCCTTGGGTCCATTCTCCTGCCTCTATTCCCCACACCCATCTTTTTCTTCTCTTCATCTGGCTATGCTTCTCAGGAATGTATGCTATTATGCTTGTGATTTGCTGATGAGAGCAAGGGATCCCAGTGTTTCAGGCCAAGAACCATCAGTCCCTTGTACCAGTCTCCAAATGGCTTAAACCTAAGGCCCTTCACTCCGCCAGCCCCCTCATCCCTGTCCCAGGTGCTCCTCAGTGTTATCTAACTCCTGCCTAAATTGTGGTCTCCTGATTTGAACACATTCCTCCAAATATGCTTTGGCCAGGGCTAACGACAACCACTCTGTGACTTTCCTAGTTTGGGACACTAAACTTTTCTTAATGAAGAGAATCTACCAGATGGCTGATCGTTCATACGGAGGGCTGTGTAGCTTGGAGTCTCTTGAAACTCCCAGATCTTTTTCTAAATTCCCTCCTAACTATGCTTCAATTCTGCAAGCACTGTGATAGGAGAGTGTTTCACAAACTTTAAAGCACTGTTTAATCATCTCGTATAATTTGTTCCTTTAACTAAGAGAAAACTCTGGACCCCCTCCAACTGGGGCCAACCTTGGTCTCCCCATTTCTTCTGGAAAATTCTTTGAAAGGCTCAGAA
Source organism: Monodelphis domestica (assembly GCF_027887165.1). Classification (NCBI taxonomy): domain Eukaryota; kingdom Metazoa; phylum Chordata; class Mammalia; order Didelphimorphia; family Didelphidae; genus Monodelphis; species Monodelphis domestica. Next base: position 411,542,033 of record NC_077230.1, on the reverse strand, counting down.
AGAAGGGAGAAGCCTTCCACCCCTTCCATCCCCCATCAGCATTTCAGTCCTGTAAAAAGTAGAGTGTTTCCTAAGCAGTAGAGCACATGGCCTCAGGTGGATGGAGAAAGCTAACTATGGCACCAAGTTTGGGTCTCTCCTACTCTGAGGTCTATAAAAGTGAGGGTGATCTCACCAGACCAGCAGAGCAAACACCAGGCGGTTCTCTCTGAGGAGGAGCACTTTGAGGAAGGTCAGTGGTGGACTCAGCAGCCTGGCTGTACTTTGGGAAGGCCACTTAGCTTTACAAATATCTCAGTGTCGAATTTTATTTTTCTTTCCAGGGCACTCATGGCTTGAGGGGTGGAAATAAACTTGTAGAATTCACTGGAGAAATCTCCTGGGGGCATTTCCAGGGCTGAGACTAGAAGGGGTGTATGAGTAGAAGTCAAGGGGAGGTCGGGGTCAGTCATGGCCAGACCAGCCTCTGTCTCCCTGGGGTGCTGCATTTGCCTACCTTTTAAGTAGGGAGGAAGGTGGGGGTGGCAGGTATGGAGAAAGCATGGCTACATCTCCACCATGAGCCATTCAGTCCATTAGGTACCTCCCAAGTCACTTAGCAGCTTCTATTCCCCACACTTCTTTTTATCTGGCTATGTTTCTGTGTGAATTTAACAGAAAATGGACCTTTATTTTCTTCAATTATAATTTATATTTTATATTATATTAATTTCATTATTATAAATTAATTATTATTAGTATAATAATGAATTATATTAATATTTTATATTAAATTCATACAATCCCCTCTCTTGATTCTCTAGGAAACTAGCACGTTAGTCTGTGTCTTCCCAATGAATCATCCCCTACATATAAGTCATCCTTCTCATGATTTGGTCATTAGAGTGCTGGATTTCACATCAGCAGTCCTGAAATCAAGTGGACCTCCGAGAGTACCGAATCGAACATGTAACTGAATAGAAATTCCTCCACACCCTCTGACATCCATCATGTCCCCCTCAGCTTTTCTCTTGTCCAGACTCAATCTTGCCGTGTCTTTCAACTTAGCCCTTCACAACATGGTTTCTTTAGTACCCTCTATCTCGGCTTGCCCTCTCCTGAATGTAATCTGATTTGTCAATGACCTCCGTAAAACACTGGAGTATCCAGGACTGGAGATAATAATCTAGAGATGCTCTGGCCAGCGCAGGCTGAGTGGACCGAACATATTTCTATTTTCCCCCCTTTCTTTAAAAGAAAAATCCTTTCCTTCTGTTTTAGTATCCATTCTAAAGACAGAAGAGCAGCAAGGGCTAGGCAATTGGGGTTAAGGGACTTACCCCAATCATACAACTAAGAAGAATCTGAGGCAGAAATTTGAACCCAGGACCTTCTGATTCCAGACCTGACGCTCTCTCTGCTGGGATACATAACTGTCCCCTATCACATTTCCTGTTCTAAACACTATGACACAATTTATCCTTGTTAACTTTTTTTTGCACTATTGCCTACATTCAACTTGTTGAATACTTAATCCTTGATCTCTTTTCACATAAAATTTTTCACATAAATACACACATAAAGGAGTGAATGGACAACCATCCACCCCTTCCCTACTCTGTGAAATTGATTTCTGAAGCCTAAATGGAAGCCTCGGAATCTACCAGCGTCTCATGGGGTTAATTGACCCTAACGGGGCAGGATCTTAGAGGTCCCAGCTTGCTCCTTTCACTTCTTCCTTTTTGGAAGGAAACGGAGTCAATTTCTACCCTTGATTCTCTCATCTTCTGGTTTCCCCATAGAACTTGTAACAGGCTATCAGTGTCCTTTATTTCTTCTTCTTTTTAAAAATTTAAACCTTTACCTTTTTTTCTTAGAATCAATAATAAATATTAAAGGCTATGCAATGGGGGCTAACACAGCTGGAACCTGAGACCGCTCTTACCTATGGCTTTCTACCCACGGAGACACCTAGATGCCCCCATCGGTATCCTTTCTAAGTATTCTGTGCTTCTTGGTAAGAGAATCGTCTCAGATGACTTCCTTTCAAAGAGGAAAGTGGGGATTGGAGTGTGTACACAGGTGTCTGTCTGTGTGTTTGTGTGTGCAAAGAAGGTACAGGAAACACAGGAAACATTTGACCTCCTTTCCCTTTTGTCACCGGCCAGCCCTGGGCTGCCCATCCAGACCCAAGAAAGGGTCAGAAAGGGAGAGAGATTTGGAAGAAGCCTAGAATTCTAGAAAGGCTCCGCTTATTCAGAGCAGGGATGGAGATGATGTTTGTTCCCTTGGCAGGCACTCAAAGCTGGCAGAGGGAGGGCATGGGGGTGGGGGCTCCCCAATCCCCCAAGGGCCAGAGAAAATTGCGGCCTATTATATCCCCACCGAGCACAAAGTGTGAAAAGCAACTCACAAAACGGCCACATGCCCAGATCACACACATGACACTGCCAGGCACCGAGAGCCCTTTCACATGGGCAGAAGGGAGCCTACTGAGAGCAGGGCTGTCTACCCCAGCCCCTCGCAAGCCCAGGAGCCTGGCCTCTGTTCCTTCAGGAGCTTCCCTCTGTTCCGTGATCTGGGCCCTGGATACCTGTTGTGCTGGCACAGAATGGAAGGTGGGCTGAGCTGGCGACTCTAATCACGGCTCCACGGTGCCATTCAGCATGGCGACCGCATTTGGCTTTGTTTATGGAGACGCAAATGGTCCCGTAGGCATTGATTTCCTGCCCCAGAGTCACGGTGACAGCTTTAATTATTAGCATTTCCTTCGGTGGGCAATTCCGAAGGCCTCATTCAGTCCTGATTCCCTGGAGCAGCAGGACCACTGGGCCTGAAAGGCTTTGAGTGCATCACCCCACCGAGACCATTCTATAGTCAGAGAAGCCATTTGGAATGGGAAATCCATTTAAAACACCTAGCCCCCAACTCCTACACAGCACTAGGGGCAAGGGGGAAGGAAGCAGAGGAGCGGGGACTTTTAATATAATGACCTTTCTGTCAGGGATGCAGATCCTTTAAAGAGACAGGCTGGGAGCTCTCAAAGTCAGGAACCACAGCTGGGCGAAGGTGTGTCTGCTGCTATCTCTGAACAACAACGGAGAGTCCTTTTAATTTCATTTCTTTGTTTAATTGCCCAGACAAAGACCAGAACTGCCGAAACACAGACAAGTTGTGAGGGGAAAGTGGTAGGAGGCAGGATGTGTCTGAGAACCAGACCCTACCATGAGTCAGAGAAGCCCAGGGCTCCGCCAGAAAGAACTGAATTCAAGTCCTACCAAGTTTCTTTGGGTCCCAATGTTCCAAGTCACTCTGTAAGCGACAGGAGAGAAGCTGATTTTCTGAATCATGGGAGAAAATTCCCTCACTCATTAAATCACAAAACAAAAGCAAGGAAACCCCCCAATGCTTGCTATTTAACAGCTGGAGAAGCAGGAGTACCTTCCCTCTCTTGGTCTCAATTTATCTATATAGTCTAATCTCATAAATTTATCTAAATAGAATCGATTAAACTAACCTGCTCTCTCTGGGCTATATCAGCTGTGTGATAACACTAAGGATAATGATCATGATAATCATCTGGTATTTCTATAGAGCAATCCCATTAGACATCCTCCCAGTTTCATCTTCCCTGCACGACTCTAGCAATACCTATGAAGAATAATGGGGTGATTGGCTTGAGCCCCCCCATTTCAGTGTGACCCCCTCTACTCATTTATCAGCAATTAGTGGCTGGGTTCCATTGGACCAATTAACATGAATTAGCTTTTACAAAGGGGTATTTTCTTTGAGCAAACACCGGTCTCTCTCCCAATACTTGTGGGCACACACCTATAGAACTTCTTTCTCTGAGGACAGTGGCCTCAGCATTTCCCTTCACCAAATTTCCTTCCAGACTACCCATGACCAGTGGTTGGATGAATCTGTCTCTGCTACTTCGAGGACAGGCTGAGCAAGACACTTGGGCATTCAGTCTTCATCGTCTGGTTTCCCAAAAAATGCCAGCCAGGACTCTGGGGTTTCACTCTCCTGATCATTCAAAGACCACAAGGTTATGGCCATCTCCAGCTTTATCCACCAAAAAGCAGGACAGAGCACAGGCAAAGAGGGAAAGAATAAAGGTCCCCATTCATGGGTCAAACATCAGCCTCGGATGGAGAGAGCTTGCCTGAGGCTCCCCCATTTATAACATCACGACTCTGACCTCAGCAACAGCTACACCTGGGAAAAAAAGAGACAAAGTAGAGATTCACTTTTATTAATCATTGCTTTTGAAATTCACTTGGTTCTGGCTACCTAGCCAGTCCACAGTCTATCTGCTTATCCCAAGTCTCGGTGCATGCTCTACAACGGGGAGCAGAGTATTCCAATATATATTGCCATACTTTGTTTCAAAAGCAGGTTCCTCATCTTCTTCCACAAAGAAGATTGATCAGATACCATCTCCCACCCCATAGCACATGTGACACTTTTTGATTTGCTAAGTGATTTACAATTGTCCTCTCATTTGATCTTCACAACAACCTTTTATGGTGGATGATATTATTATTCCCATTCTCCACATGAGAAAACTGAGGATCAGAGAGGTCAGGGATACTTTCTCCTCACCTCTGGTCCATAGAAGCCCAAAGCTTAACCATATCCCTTCTTGACTGCCTACAGATGTCTCTCTCTCTCTCTCTCTCTCTCCCTATCCTTCTCCCTCCCTCATTTCTCTCATTTTTTCCCACATATATAAGGGAAGAGTTCATAATAAAACAAGGAATAGTGAGTATCTCCCAATATAAAATGGAAATTATGATTACATGGAATTGACACGATTTTACATACATAGACCCAACGAAACAAAAAAAAATAAGGAAGACAATTACTTAAGAAAATGTTTATATCAAATTTCTCTGATAAAGTTCTCATTTCCAAAGTATCTAAGGAATTGATTGAAATTTATAAGAGCCATTCCCCAGTAGATAAATGGTTAAAGGATATAAATAGGCAGTTCTTAAAGGAAGATATCCAAGAAATCAACAGTGTTATGAATAAAAAAAAATTCTAAATCACTAATAACTACACAAATGCAAAAAGCAATTTTCAGGCTCTATTTTTCATCAGTCAAAATGCTGGTGTTGACCAAAATAGGAAATTATCAACAACAAAGTCATTATCATGAAATGGACACATTAATGTGCTGTTGGTGGACCTCTAAGTTAGTCAAGCCATTCCAAAAAGTAATTTGGAATTATTTTTTTCCCTAAAAAATCAGTAGTATGTTATCTTTGACTCAGCAGGACCTTAAATAGCATTATACCCCCAAAGAGATTAAAGAGAAAAAAATGAAACACACACACACAAATATTTATAGCAGCTCTTTTTGTAGTAGCAAACAATTGCACAATGGATGAACAAACTGTGGTGTTTTGTAGTAGCGCCTTCTGTACTAAAGAAATGATGAAGGAAATATTTTCAGAGACTCATATGATCTGATATAGAACTAAGTAAGTATATTGGAAAACAGTTTATACAATAACATTCTAAAAACAACTATAATAGACTTAAGAACTCTGACCAGGGAGAGGCAGAGTCAAGATGGCATAGTAAAGAAGATGAGTTCTCTCAAACTGGTCTCCAAAATTTTTTAAAATAATGCTTCAAATCAAATTCTGGATGGCAGAAGCAACAAAATGTCTAGTAATACAATTTTCTAGTCTAGGAGGTTGGTAGGAAATGTCTGATTCACCGAGATGGTAGAGGGAGTAGCTATGTTGGTGGTAGCAGCAGTTTCAGGAGCTTACAGCTCACAGAAGGTGTGGGGAGTTCAGATAGCTGATTGGAGGAAGATTTCACAGTATCTTTTACAGGTACTGGATTCAGGACTTTTTAAAATTACCTATACTTAGTTCTGGGTTTCAATCCCCAGGCCAAAAAGAAGACCTAGCACTTGTGACCACAGTGGAGCAGGGTTCTGGTTCAGGTTCCTGGGTGGAAAGGAATATTTTTGGTCACTCAAAGGGTAGAATTAGGGACCCTGATATGGTGAGAAAGATGCTGAGATAGAGGGGAGCACTAGCAATTTTGGTTACAGGAGAGTTGGGCACCTGCTCACAGTCCCAGAACCAGAAGGAGGACCAGAAGGAGTGGGACTAATAGAAGGGAGGTGGTGGTCAGAAGCATAACAGACTTTTGAGAAGGGAAAGAGTAAAAAGAGAGGGAGAAAGTTAAATAGGGAAAATAAGATGGAGGGAAATGCATAATTAAAAATTATTACTTTAAATGTGAATGGGATGAACTCACCCATAAAACAGAATATAGAAGAAACCAACAATATGTCATTTACATGAAACAAACTTGAAAACAGTAACTTTCACAGAGTAAAAGTAAGGTACTGGAGCAGAATCTATTATGCTGAAGCTGAAGTAAAAAAAAAAATAGCAACTATAGCAATCATATTTTCAGACAAAGCAAAGGCCAAAATAGACTTAATTAAAAGAGATAAGCAGGAAAACTACATTTTGCTAAAAGATACTCTAAACAATGAAGTAATATAAATACTAAACATACATGTACCAAATGGCATAGCAGTTAAATTAATTATAGAGGAAATAATAATAAAACTTGTGTCTCTATTATATGAGATATTTTCCCCTATCCTTATTCTCCTGTTCTGATTCTCCCAATGCATCTTTCTTTCTCATCTTTCAATTTTACTTTTTAAAAATCATCTCATTTTAGTCATCTCACACCCATGTCCTCTATCTATGTATTTTCCTAACTTCCCCAATAAACTATAATAGTTAGGGACTTCAACTTTCTTTTCTCAGAACTAGGTGAATCTAACTACAAACAAAAAATAAGTAAAAAGAAATGAATAGAATTTTAGAAAACTTGAATATCATGGACTTCTGGAGAAAATTAAATAGGAATAGAAAGGAATATGCCTTTCTTTCTCAGTTGTAAATGTTACCCTCACAAAAAAATGACCAGGTGTTAGGGCATAAAAACTTCACAAATTCAAAAAAGCAGAACTATTAAACATATCTTTTCTCAAACCATGATGCAATAAAAATTAGATTCAGTAAAAGGCCATGGAAACAAAAATTTAAATTTAATTGGAAACTAAATAATCCAAACCTAAAAAATTAGATGGTCAAAGAACCAATCATAGAAATTATAAATAATTTCATTAAAGAGGGTGACAAAAATGGGACAGCATACTGAAATATAGAAGATGTAGCCAAAGCAATATTTAAGGGAAAATGTATACCTCTAAATGTCTACATCAATAAAATAGAGAAAGTACAGATCAATAAAATGTAGACACAACTAAAAAAATCTAGAAAAATAATAAATTTAAAATCTCCAATAAACACCAAATTGGAAATTCTGAAAATCAAAATAGAGATTAATAAAATTGAAAGTAAGAAAGGTATTATTGAATAAATGAAAACAGCAGTTTGATTTATGAAAAAAATCATTACAATAGATAAATCATTTAATGACTTGATTATTTTAAAAAGGAAGCTGAATTAACAGGATTAAAAATAAAAAGGATGAATTCACCACCAGTGGATATGAAAAAAAAGCAATTAGTAGGACCTGTTTTTGCTCAATTATATGCCAATAAATCTGACAATCTGTTAAATGGATAAATATTTACAAAAATGTAAATTACAGAATTTACAGACTTGTAGTTTTTCACAAGAGGAAATAGAATATTATTAATAAATAGTAAATAATCTTTATTAGAAAAAATTTTTGATCAATCCATGGTTAAGCTTCCTAACAAAAAAGCCTTAGGACCAGATAGATTCATAACTTAATTCTACCAGACATTTAAAGCTCATCCCCATTAAAGACACTACTTACCATTTTAAGGGAAGTTTCATTTATTCCTATGCTTTTTAGTGTTTTTAGTAGGAATACACATTATTCATGTTCTTTCCCCCCCCTCTTCCCTCCCCTGTCCTTGAGTCAATAAGCAATTCCACTGTTATACCTGTATTATCATTCAATACCTATTTCCATGTTATCTATTTTTGTAATAATCTTTTTAAATTTAATTTTAATTTAATTTTTCTTCATTAAGAATTATTTATTTAATTAACTAATTTAAAATATTTTCTCATGGTTACATGATTCATGTTCTTTCCCTCCCCTCCTCCCAACCCACTCCCATAGGCAATGAGCAATTCCACTGGGTTTTATGTGTATTATTGATAAAGACCTATTTCCATATCATTAATATTTGCAATAGAGTGATTGTTGAGAGTCTACCTCCCCAATCATATCCCCATTGAACCATGTGATCAAGCAGTTGTTTTTCTTCTGAGTTTCTACTCCCACAGTTCTGGATGTGGATAGTGTTCTTTCTCATAAGTCCCTCAGAATTGTCCTGGATCATTGCATTGCTCCTAGTAGAAAAGTCCATTATATTTGATTGTGCCACAGTGTATCAGTCTCTGTGTACAATGTTCTCCTGGTTCTGTTCCATTTGCTCTGCATCAATTCCTGGAGGTTGTTCCAGTTCACGTGGAATTCCTCCAGTTCATTATTCCTTTTAGCACAATAGTATTCCATCACCAACAGACACCACAACTTGTTCAGCCATTCTCCAATCAATGGACACTCCCTCATTTTCCAATATTTTGCTACCCCAAAGAGCACAGCTATAAATATTTTTGTATACACCTTTTCCCCTATTATCTCTTTAGGGTAGAAAACCAGCAGTGGTATGACTGGATCAAAGGACAGGCAGTCTTTTAAAGCCCCTTAGGCATAGTTCAAAATTGCCATCCACAATGGTTGGATCAAGTCACAACTCCACCAGCAGTTCACTAATGTTCCAATTTTGCCACATTCCCTTCAATGTTTATTACTTTCCTTTGACGTCATATTAGCCAATCTGCTAGGTGTGAGGTGGTACCTTAGAGTTGTTTTGTTTTGCATTTCTCTACTTACAAGAGATTTAGAACACTTTTTCATGTGCTTATTGATAGTTTTTATTTCTTTTTCTAAAAACTGCCTGTTGATGTCCCTTGCCCATTTATCATTTGGGAGATGGCTTGATTTTTTTGTACAATTGATTTAGCTTCTTGTAAATTTGAGTCATTAGACCTTTGTCGGAGGTTTTTTGTTAGAAATATTTTTCCCAATTTGTTGCTTCCCTTCTAATTTTGGTTGTGTTGGTTTTGTTTGTGCAAAACCTTTTTAATTTAATGTAATCAGAATTATCCATTTTACATTTTGTAATATTCTCTATCTCTTTCTTGGTCTTAAAAATCTTTCCTTTCCCATCGATCTGATAGGTATACTATCCTATGTTCACCTAATTTACTTATAGTTTCCTTTTTTATATTTGTCATCCACCCATTCTGAATTTATCTTGGTGTAGGGTGTGAGATGTTGATCTAAACTTAATCTCTTCCATACCGTTTTCCAATTTTCCCAGCAGTTTTTGTCAAAGAGTGGCTTTTTGCCCCCAAAGCTGGTATCTTTGGGTCTTTCATACACTATATTACAGAGGTCATTTACCCCAAGACTATTCCATTGATACTCCCTTCTGCCTCTTAGTCAGTACCATATTGTTTTGATGACCACTGTTTTATAGTACAGTTTAAGATCTGGTACTGCTAAACCCCCATTCTTCACTTTTTTTCCATAAGTTCCATTTATATTCTTGATCTTTTGTTCTTCCATATGAATTTTGCTATAATTTTTTCTAATTCTATAAAAAAGTTTTTTGGTAGTTTGATAGGTATGACACTGAATAAGTAGAATAATTTGGATAGGATTGTCATTTTATTATATTAGCTCATCCTAATTAATACTTTCCCAATTTTTAGATCTAGTTTTAATTGTGTGAAAAGTGTTTTATAGTTGTTCATATAGTTCCTGTGTTTGTCTTGGTAAATAGATTTCTAAGTATTTTACATTGTCTAGGGTTATTTTAAATGGAATTTCTCTTTCTAACTCTTGCTGTTGGAAATATACAGAAATGTAAATTATTTATGTGGGTTTATTATGTATTCTGAAACTTTGCTAAAGTTGTTATTTCCATTAGATTTTTTGTTGATTCTCTAGGATTCTTTAAGTAGACCATCATATCATCTACAAAGAGTGATAGGTTAGTCTCTTCATTGCTTATTTTAATTCCTTCCATTTCTTTTTCTTCTCTGATTGCTACTGCTAGTGTTTCCAGTGCAATGGTAAATAATAGAGGTGATAATGGGCATCCTTGTTTCACTCCTGATATCATTGGGAAGACTTCTAATTTATCCCTGTTGCAGATGATACTTGCTGATGATTTGCAATGTATACTGTTTATTATTTTTAGGAAAGACCCATCTATTCCTATACTTTCTAGTGCTTTCAATAGGAATGAGTATTATATTTTGTCAAAGGCTTTTTCTGCATCTGTTGAGATAATCATGCGATTTCTGTTGGTTTGTTTGTTGATATGGTCAATTATGTGGACAATTTTCCTAATATTAAACCATCCCTGCATTCCTGGTATAAATTCCACCTGATCATAGTGAATAATCCTTGTGATCACTTGCTAGAGACTTTTTGCTAGTATTCTATTTAAGACTTTTGCATCTATATTCATTAAAGAGATTGGTCGGTAGTTCTATTTCTCTGTTTTTAGTCTTTCTTTGCTTATTTTGTCAAATTAGTTTGTATAATATTGGGATTAGTTGTTCTTTAAATGTTTGATAAAATTCACTTGTGAATCCATCTGGCCCTGAGAATTTTTTCTTAGGGAGTTACTTGATGGCTTGTTCAGTTTCTTTTTCTGAGATGAGATTGTTTAAGTATTCTATTTTCTCTTCTGTTAATCTAGGCAATTTATATTTTTGTAAATATTTATCCATTTCACCTAGATTGTCATATGTATTGCCATATAATTGGGCAAAATAGTTCTTAATAATTATTTTAAATTTATCTTCATTAGAGGTGAGGTCACCCTTTTCATCTTTGATATTGTTAATTTGATTTTCTTCTTTCTTTTTTTATTAGACTAACCATTACTTTTTTTCTTTTATTTGTTTTTTTTCAAAATACCAGCTCCTAGTCTTATTTATTGGTTCCATAGCTCTTTTGCTTTCAATTTGATTAATTTCTCCTTTTAGTTCATGATTTCTAATTGATTTGTAATTTGTTCTTTTTCTAGTTTTTAAGTTGCATGCTCAATTCATTGACCTCTTCCCTCTCTAATTTGTTGATATATGCACCCAGGAATATAAATTTTCCCCCCGAGTACTGCTTTGGCTGCGTCCTATAGGTTTTGATAAGTTGTTTCCTCGTTGTCATTCTCTTCAATGAAATCAGTAACTGTTTCTTTGATTTGTTCTTTAACCAACCAGTTTTGAAGAATTAGATTATTTAGTTTCCAATTAGTTTTAAATCTTCCTTTCCACAAGCCCTTGTTGATTATGATTTTTATTGCATTATGGTCTGAAAAAATTATTATTTTGGTTTTCCTACATTTGCTTGTGTTAAAGGAATTTTCTTATTTTCTCTTTCTGTCTTCTTAAGAGGCAAGAGAGCAGGGTTTCTAAGTAGATCAGAACTGACAGGAGTCAGTGAGCCAGAGCTGAAGATTCCATTACCAGGGAGACCAGGATAGAGAAAGGAAGCATCAGGGATGATTGGGGGGCTTTTGCCTCTGGATCTCGAGAGAGCAGGATATCTGTCTCTGAGTCAAGGGCTACTGGCAGTTGACTACCGACAGTTGCATTATAGAAAACTGTTGTCTAATTATTTAGGGAGTTAAGTAGTTAGTGAATCATTTATAGATAGAGTAGGTTAGAGTAGACCTTGTGTTTTCCAGGCAAGAAGAAACTGTCCTCAGAAAACAGTTAGAGGTAGGTTATTAGAAATTCTAGATAGTATTAGAAATTTACGTATAGTTATAGGGTATAAGAATAATAATCTCTTTCTCCTCTTTTCTATTTTCTATTTGTACTTCTTTCTAAAATTAAACTAAGTGTTTTTATTCAACTGTTCTCACTTTGTGGAACTCTTACTTTTAACCTTTACAATCCCAATGTTTTTATGACTTAGTACATGGTCAATCTTTGTATATGTGCCATGTGCTGCTGACAAGAAGGTATATTCCTTTATATCCCTATTTATTTTTCTCCAGATATCAATTAGTTCTAATTTTTCTAACATTTTATTCACTTCCTTTACTTCTTTCTTATTTATTTTTTGGTCCAAATTATATAGTTATAATAGAGGAAGGTTAAGGTCTCCTACTGGTATGGTTTTACTATCTTTTTCCTCCTTAAGCTCCTTTAGTTTCTTTTTTAAAACTCTGGATGCTGTACCATTTGGTGCATATATGTTGAATATTGATATTTCTTCATTATTTATACTACTTTTCATCAAGATGTAATTACCTTCCTTATCTCTTTTAATGAGATCTATTTTTTGTTTTAGCTTTGTCTGAGATCATGATCACTACTACTGCCTTCTTTGACTCAGTTGTAGCCCAGTAAATTCTGCTCCACCCTCTTACCTTTACCCTGTGTGTTTCTTGTAGACAACATATGGTAGGATTCTTGTTTTGAATCCATTCTGCTATCTGCTTCCTTTTTATTGGTGAATTCATCACATTCACATTCAAAATTATAACTGTCTGTGTATTTTCCTCCATTCTGTCTTTCTCCTTAGATTCTGCCTTTTCTCTTATCCCTCTTGCCCTCTCCTCCAACTTTTTGCTTTTAGTCAGTCCCCCCCTTTCCCTTCCCTAATGTTACTCCCCTTCCCGGCACCTCCCTCTTACTGATTTCCCTCTTACTATAGTGCCTTTTGAATGACCCCCTGTGTTCTCCCTCCCTTGTTTTGCTTCTTGTTGTATTTTATTGTTAAATTTATGGCTGTACTGAATATTTAATTGGTTGCCAGGGATTAATTTCTAAATCCCAAAAATGAATTGCTAAAGTAAAATGGAATTTATGGTAGTTTATTTTTACAATAGAGGGAAGATATTAAGGAAGAGAGAAAAGAGGAGGGAGAGAGAGAACTCTGGCTTCCTCTGAGCCAGGTAGAAATTATAAGGCCCCAGCCAGAGGAAAGGAGTCTCAAGACAATGGGCCTTTCAAACTCCAAGTGTCCCTCTTCTTCTCCAAGTATCTGTGTTCACTCCAAGTATCTCCCTTTAATTCTCTCCCTTCAAATCTCTCTTCTCTACAAGTCCAAGTGTCTGTCCTCTGAGTGTCTCTGTTTCCACTTTTAAAGACCTTTTTCTCTTATGTCACTTCCCCTAAATTTTTACGTCTACCAATCACAGCTAACACTCCACTCCAGAACTTCCCATTCTTTCACACGTGGGACACAGACCTCCCACTCAATGTATGAAATGGGTGTTCACACCTTTTTGTGGTTAAAATCCAAAATGGGTAGATCTTCATACTCAACTTGAGTACTGTCATTTACACTTTGGGGATTAAAATCTAAAAATAGACAGAGGATTAGAACTTAATTTTCACAATCAAGGAAGCGCTAAGTACCTTCATTGTTACAATCAGGGGAGAGCCAAATCCAATCTTCATATTATTTTTTTTTAATTTTATCAATACTCATTAGTAAAATTGGTCTCTAGTTTTCTTTCTCCCTTTTTATTCTTTCTGGTTTGGATATTAGCACCATATTTGCATTTTAAAAGAAATGTGATAGTGCTCTTTCCTTGCCTGTTTTTTTTCAAATAGTTTATATAGTACTGAAATTACTTGTTGATCAAGAATGCCTTAGAAGATCTCTGTTTCATTAAAGATACATTTGTCCTCCTACAGGATCAAATTTTACAGAAAGGTTGTTCATGGTTCTAAGCATGTATCTTTTATTTTTTGAATATATCAATATCTTTGTTCTTTTATGGAGGAAGCCCCCAGATCTTATGTGATATTGCATGCTATCTTTTTTTAGCCCTTACCTTCCATCTTAGACTCAAGACTGTGCATTGGTTCCAAGGCAGAAGAGTAGTAAGGGATAAGCAATGGGAGTTAAACAACTTGCCCAGGGTCACACAGCTGAGAAGTGTTTGATGCCAGATTTGGACCCCAAATCTCCAGGCCTGGTGCTTAATCCTCTGATGCACCTAGCTGCCTGCTCAGCATTTGATTTTCATTGTTTTTCTTTCTTCCCTATTAGTCATTTCATTACATGTTAAATCTCATTTCTTCTTTTAAGCATTATGGTCAAGACATTTTCTCTGAGGCTGTACTTGAACTTCTTGTGGGGTTATTCTCTTGTTTTAGGGTTACCCTCTAGGGTTCCTTGCAATCCAAATTATGTTTTCATTGTGTTCATAACTTTCTTCTTTTTACTCCTGTCTCCAGCCTTTTTGAATTGGCAATTAGATTCTGTTTACTCTCATGTTCTTGGATGGTAGTATGGGAAGGATCTGCTTCATTTGGAATATAATAACTGTATATAATAATAACTGTATAATAACTAACCACATTTCTGAGTCAGTTAATCAACTGGTCAATAAGAATTCATTTAACTCAGACATTTTCTAGTTATGTGACCCTGGGCCAGTCACTTAACCTCAATTGTCTAGCCTTTATCACTCTTCTGCCTTGGAATCAATCCACAGTATTAATTCTAAGACGGAAGGTGAGGGTTTAAAAAAACAAAGAATTCTTTTAATATCTACTATAAATAAGCCAGGAACTGTGCTAAATACTGAATTTTTTAAAGATAAAAACATTTTATAAAGGAATCAACATGCAAAAAAATTGTGTGTATAGTAGTAGTAGTCTCTCGGTAACCGAAGGTGATGATTGTCTTTGTGCGCTTTCATCTGTGATGTAGATGAGTGTGCACAAAGACACTTGTGCGTGAAGGAGATTTAAGTGGAAAAGTCGATGCACAGAGACAGTCCCACTCTCTCGGCGTTGGAAGCCTGGGTCCAGTAGCACGAAAAGTCGTTACACCTGGAGACTTCCTCAGCTGCATGGGATGGCCGTGTTGTCTTTTGTGCTCCAACACGCCCTAAGCACTCCACAGTGCTTTGCTGCGTCGCCCTCTCAGCTGTTGAACCTTCTTATTGGTTTCTTCCGTCTGTTCAGCCGAAGCTGTATGTATATGTATGTGTATACCTATATGCTATATGTGCATGTAGTTTATGTCATATATACATATATGAATGTGTACATGTATATAAATATAATATGTTGTTCCTAGAACATAGTAGATGTTTAATGAGTGATTTTCCATTGACTTATCCCTTAAGCTGCCATATGGTGCCAGAAGAATTCAGCATAGTCAATAGCTTCAGAGTCAGAAAAATCTTGGCTCAAATCCTGCCCCAGAAATTTACTGTTTGGCTTTGGGCAAATCGTTTGATGTCTCTGAGCCTCAATGTCCTCATTTTAAAAGTGATGCTACTGTTTGTGGATCATATGATATGTATAAAGTTCTCTACAAACCTTAAGACATTTAAGTTATTATTTCTGTTACCTACATTTCTTCATGATGAGGTGATTTCAAGGAAGCCTCTTGGACTGATGCAGGTGTCTTTACCTCGATACCCATCTCCTCCCTATTTTTTTTTTGCTTCCAAAGTCTTTTTTTGTAGTTGTGTTTAAAATTAGATGGAAGGACTTGGTATGTCTCCACTAATGAACAGAACAGGAAAAGATGAGATCTCAAGCAAGAGAAAGGCTTGAATATTAAAATGAGGGCAGCTAGATGGCATAGTACATAGAACACTAGACCTAGAGTCAGGAAGACAACTTCCTCACTTTAAATCTAATCCTCATACTCTTACTAGTAACTCCAAGAAAGTCATTTCATGCTGTGTGCCTCAGTTTCCTCATCTGTAAAATGAGCTGGAGAAGGAAGTGGGAAATCATTTCAGTTTCTTTGCCAAGTAAACCCCAAATGGGGTCACAAAGAGTCAGATATGACTTAATAACAACAAGAAACTTCAGTGAAAAGAACAGTCTTGTAAAAATGGAGATTTGAACCCCAGACTTCAATACCCAGAAGTCCTTGGTAGTTCCCAGAATTCCCTGAAATCTCACTGGAGGTCCTCACTTGGGCAGAGAACAAAAGGGGGTATTTAAACTGACTGTACCGCCTGCTTCTCTCTCTACTTCCACTTCTAAGACAAGCGGCTCTCGACCAGGCAGGCAAGATGTAGGTTGCACGTGCTTTTCCTTATTTTGTATTTTCTTTATTTCTTAATCTTTAATAAACCTCATAAAATATAATACTTTTAGCAAAGAAACTAATTTTAACTGCTACAGTCTTAAAACAAGACCTAGATTCAGTTCCTGGTCTGACATTTACTTCTGATATTCTCCTGGGCAAGGCACAGAATCCCAGAAGAAGGAACAAAACCACAATGGGAGGAACACAAAGAGAACTTTGCTCTAGAATTCCTAAAGCCCATGTTTCCTTTCACAGACACTGACACCATTCTACTTTACCTCAATTTGCCTCAAATTGTCCACATTTTATAGATGAGGAAACTGAGGCAGATAGAGGCAAAATGACTTTGCTAGAGTCACACAACTTTAAGGTTAAATCTGACTCAGTTTTCTCCACCAATCTCCAGAGTGGTAAGGGCCAGCCTCTTGGGTGGACATTTCCATGGATAAAAGTCTGGTCTATGGTCTATGCACTCTATGTCTTTGTCCTTTCCCATCCCCAACTAAATTTTTCCCTGGTCCAATATTTCTTAGTTGTAGCTCTGGTTGGAAGAGACTTCAGCCATTATCTCAACCAACCTGAATCTGAACAAGAATCTGTTTCATAGAATCCAACATATGTAAATTATCCTCTGCTTAAAAACCTGAAATTCACTACTATTTGGGTCATCTCTTTTCTAAATAACAATGATAATAATAGCACTCTAAGATGTACAAAGCACTTTACAAATAGTTTCTCATTTGACCCTGACTAAAACTTGCCTCAAATTATCCAGTTTATATATGAGGAAACTGAGGCAGATAGAGGCAAAATGACTTTGCTAGAGTCACACAACTAGTAAGTGTTTGAGGCTAAATTTGAACTCAATTCTTTCTGACTCTAGGTCCTGGCTCCAGTGGCTAGAGAAGTCCTTTCCTTGTGACACCTATGGTTTTCCTTACATCAGTCTTTTATCAGCCTCTTGTAGTTTCCTCCTCTTATTTACAGTTCTCTAGTGATAAACAAAATGTGTCTCTTCCCATTTCCACAGGATAGCCCTTGAAAGATTTGAAAAGAGCTCTTTTCTGACTATTTCTTTTCTAGGCTAGACCCCAATTCTTCAAATAGTTCTCATATTGTATAATCTTGGGACCTTTCACCATATATCATTCACTCTTTTTTGAATGTTCTCCAGCTCATCAATGTACTTCCCAGAGGCACAGAGTACCGAGCCTGTCATCAGAAAGACCTGGGCTCATAATTAGCATCAGATATTTATTAGTCATAGTTATTTCCCTTCTTTATGCCTCAGTTTCCTCACCTATAGAATGGGAATAATGATAGCACCAATCTTCCATAGCTGTTGTGAGGATCAAGTGAAATATATTTATAATGTACTTAGCATAATTCCTCGTATATAGTAGACACAATAAATGTTTGTTTCCTTCCAAAAATATTGGTCTAGAAATAGATGCACTACTTCATATGTGATCTTCAACATTACTATTTATTTATTCCTGAAACTTATCCTTCTCTTAATGCAAACCAAGATCACTTTCACATTTAAGGTTTGAAATTCATTTGGATTTTGTGCTTATATTGAAACATTCATGGATATTGAGTTTGTGGTCCACTGAAGTCACCAGATCTTTTCCAAACTCACTGCTATCTTGTCATACTTCCCACATATTGTACTTTTGAAATCAGTTCATCTTAAGCATGATATCAAGACTTAACATTTATCCTCATTCATTTTTAAATTTTCATCTTTTTGTATTATTCTCAAATTTCTCTCCTGTCAAGGTATTTTTGGATTTTGATTCTCAGCCAACATAGCTACGTTCCCCTCCTCAGCTTCATGTCATCTGAATGATGTCATCTATACCTCTATCCAAGACATTATGAAAAAATGTCAAACAATACAAGGTCAAGCCTAGTTCCCTGGGAAACTCCATTATGACCTTCTTCCAAGGTAGCAATGAACAATTAATGACAGTTTCTTGGGCTGGGCCAATTAATCAGTGCACTACCCATTTCACTGTATTCTATCCCAGCACACGCCTCCATCTTGTTTATGAGAATCAAATGAGACCTCATCCAGTGCTTTGCTAAAGTCCACGTTACCTATATAGATAGCCTTCCCTTGCACTAGTAATCCTATCAGAAAAAGAAATCAGGTTGGCCGCCATAACATATCTTTAAGAAAGCCATGTTAGGGCTCTATGATCACTGCTTCCTTTTCTAGACTTTTGTGGGTCTCCCTTCAACAATCTGCAATAGAGCTTTGCCAGTCGTTGAAGTTGACTAATCTAAAGTTTACACATGATACTTTTTTAAAATGGGAACATCTGCCTTTGTCTGATTTGGTGGCTCTTCCACCATACTCTCCAGTCCTTATTTCCATCTCCATGACTTTACAATCTTCCCGTCTTGTCTTCCAGAGGAGCAGGCATGTACATTTAGTCAGAAGGTTATGGAACTTGCCACGTTAATTATGTTTGTATTTTTCTGAATGAACTCATTAGGTAGAGGTCAATGACAAATGTCCAGGAAGCACGTGAACTGTGATTCATCCGCTGTGCATGCTGAATGTCTCGCCGACAGAAAGGTTGTAACATGAGAAGCAAGTGGTTCAGTGAGGAGACATGAAGGGAACTGGGGGGAAACTCCTGTTACTGTTTAGACTTTTTTTCAAGTCAAAGCTTTCTTTCTAGGATGGAGGTTAAGTGGAAATTATCACAGAGAAGTGATTCTGTTCATGAATAACTGGGAGCATGTGTGTTTCCTCCAGTAATGGTCTGTCCATCTGTCCCCACTCTGTCCTACTGAATAACAGTTCTGTCTCTGTTTTATAGGGAAGCTAGGTGGGAAGGTGGATTAAGTGCTGGTCCTGGAGTCAGAAAGTCTCATCTTCTTGATTTCAAATCTGGGCTCAGACACTTCCTGGCTCTGTGTCCCTGGGCAAGTCACTTCATCCTGTTTGCCTTGGTTTCTTTATTTGTCAAATGGGATGGAAAAAAATAGCAAACCACTCCAGTATCTTTGCCAAGAAAACCCTAAATGAAGTCACAAAGAGTCAGACATGATTGAAATGACAACAACTTTGGTTTATGATAAATGCCCAAAAGACAGACCATCCTAGGAAGATGGTCTACTCCCACATTCTTCTGTGTCAGCCTAAGAGACTTATTTGATGACTATTCATCAAAATTTTAGAAAAAGTCTACTAAGAAGCAATTATTTTATTATTAGATTATAGAAGAGCTGGGAAGAACTTTGGAGATTGTTGTATTCAATGCCATTGCTTTATAAATCATAATACATTGAAATGTGGAAAAGATCTTAAAAGGCCATTAAGTTCTACTCCTTCATTTTATAACTTATAGGATGATATACCTATAGCTAGAAGGGAATTTAGAAGTCATTGAGTTCAATGCCTTCATTTTAGGGAAACTGAGGCATAGACATTTTTATTTATTTTTAAGTATTTTTCATGATTACATGATTCATGTTTTCTTCTTTCCCTCTTCTCCCCCCTCCACCCCCCAGAGCTGACAAGCAATTCCACTGGATTATACTGTGTATTATGCAGTATACCCACTATATTATCACTCAAAACTTATTTCCATATTATTCATTTTTGTAATGGATTAATCTTTTAAAACCAAAACCCCCAAGTCATATACCCTTACGAACAAGTGATGTCATATATTTTTCTTCTGCATTTTTACTCCCACAGTTCTTTCTCATAAGTCTCTCGGGATTGTCCCGGACCATTGCATTGCTGCTAGTAGCAAAGTCTATTACATTTGATCGTCCTATAATGTTTCTCTTTCTATGTGAAATGTTCTCCTGGTTCTGCTCATTTCACTCTGCATCAGTTCATGGAGGTATTTCCAGTCCTTATAGAAATCAAGCAGTTCATCATTCCTTATTGCACAATAGTATTCCATCACCATGATATACTGTAATTTGTACAGCCATTCCCCAATCAAGGGACACCCCTTCATTTTCCAATTTTTGCCACCACAAAAAGCACAGCTATGAATATTTTTCTTTTTGTACAAACATTTTTTTTATCTCTTTGGGGTACAAACCTAGTAGTGGTATTACTGGAACAAAAGGCATGCAGTCTCTTAAAGCCCTTTGGGCATAATTCCAAATTGCCTTTCAGAATGGTTGGATCACTCCACCAGCAATACATTCGTGTCCCAATTTGAGGCACAGAAAAGTTAAGGGACTTATCCTGTGTCCCAAAGCTAGTGTCTGACTAAATCTTTTCTGACTAAGCCCACTACTCTTATCTGCTATCTTTGGCTGGAAACTCAAGCCAAGAGAAGGGAAATGATAGGTAGTATGGGACAGGATCATAATTTGAACCTAAAGCCTTTGACTCCTAATCCCAAGCTTTTTCCAATATATGCACCACTTCTACCTTTATGGCTTCTTACCTCAGAAAGCCTTTTAGAGAGGATTTGCAGAGAGACAATGAGGATTTATGGATAGAGGAATGACCTTGTAGTCCTTCCTCTGACCCACACTGGCTGTGTGATCATAAGCTAGTCATTTACTTCTCGGTGATTCAGATAACTCTTTAAACCCTAAATCACAGACAAGTTATGGATCTGCATTACTGGAAGGCATTTCCATACTAGGAGTTCTCTACATGGGTGAAAACACAGATACAAATTGGGTGGTAATTCTGGGAAGGCATTGGAAAAACCACTGCTGTTCTTATCCCTCTCCAGCTGGAAATAGAGGGAATGGTAAGTGTGGTCTGTGAGTCTCATTTATACGATCCCTCCCTTTGCCAAAAAAAAATTTGGATTGGAAGAAAGTACCAATCCATTCTAATGGAGAAAATCTCAGAATTTTTGACTGGGGAGTACCTAGGAGATATAATAAACAGTAGAATTCTTTACATTCATCTAACGCCAGTGGATTCTCCTTTAGATAAATGAGAATTATCTTGGCATACTTGAGGCCACCAATTGATATAAGACCAGCAATTCCAGCTGAAATTAGAATATGGAAAATGAAATTGGAAGATGGCCCAGATGAATGTTGCCTGGGAAGGAAGTTTAAGGTGGAAAGGAGGAGCAGCAAAGGAAAGGGGTCACTTGGAAGACAATCAAAGGCCTTCTTGTTGGTCTGAAACTAATCTGGACATTTACAATGACCCTCCTTGGTCCCACCCACTCTTCCATAATCTCTATTGGAAAGCAGTCAACTCAGTCTGACCATAAACATCTGAGTATCTGTTCTGACATCATTCACTTCCACCTGGGCCCAGAAACCTAAGTATTTTTATAACATCACAAGTCCCCTCTGTTAGGAGGCAGAGTCAAAGTATTGGGCCGATGCTCTCAGACCTGGAGAATTGAACCAGGCTGGACAAAACTCAGTATCTATCGCAGAATGTTAGATACAGAGGGTGCCCTCGACAAGCCTCTCATCTTACAGATGGGAAAACTGAGACTTAGAGGGGAGACACAACTAGCCTATTAGTATATATAGCTAGTAAGTGACAGAGTTGGATTGTTCTACAAGACTTCTGACTCAAATCCAACATTCCTTCCCCCATAACACATTTTTTTTCCTGAACTAAACTCACTCGTTCTGCCTATCAAGCTTTGCTTTCCCAATTCTAGAGATTTAAAGAGAGGTGTTTTGCTATTCTTTACAAAAGAATCGCCCATGACTTGCTGAGATAGTCCATTTGGGACTTGCCTCTCTAATCCTCTTTCTATATATTTATATTCCTAATAATTTTTAATGGATGAATTGAAATCGGCAACTACTGAGATTCCTCCTACCCCTGAGGTTCTAAAATTCTAATTTTCTAATAATTCACCTAGGAAAATGCAAGAATGATGCTCAAGAGTATGGGAGTGGGCCAAGAAGACAGGGGAGTAGTACATCATTGCAGTTGTGGGAAAGGATCACTAGGGAAGGGTATCCCCCATAAAGTTATTGTTGTTTCTGTCATCATTGTCATTATCTTTATAATATATAATAGTAATAATAATTTATTAATTTGATATTTATTGAATCCCTAAAATATTGTTAACAATACATAATAATGACATATAATAGTGATGATGATGATGTCAATGATGGTAATGATGATGAAGATGATAATGACAAGAACAGGGATGGACTCATGATATCATTGGTGTAGGGAAATCCTCAGCAAGTAAATCTTCACTCTGTCAATGGAGGTAGAGACCTCTTCTTCAATTCAGAGTCTTAGAGAGCTCTCTAGAATACTAAGAGTTTAAATAAGTTACTCATAATCATATAGCCAGATTTATCAGAGGCAGAACTTGAATCCAGATCTTCCTAAATTTTTAGACTGGTTCTCTCTCCAGAGTATCATGCTTCCATCATCATGGTCATCATTATTAATAACAGTAAAAATTGACATCAGTCATTAGGACATTAGATCATTAAGCAATTACTATAAGCCTGACACTGGGCTAAATACTGGAAATAAAAATCTTAAATGGGGAAAGACAGGGCTTGCTCTCAAGGAACTCACATGCTAATGGCGAAGACGTTGATATAAATAGGTATATATGTAGTGAGAGTGAGTAGATCATAGGGACTTTCCCAGAAAACCTGTGTCCAGAACTTCTATAGAAATCCCAAGCACTATGATAAGTCAGTGTCTGGGCTTTGGGGGATAACAAACTCCCTATCTGTTTCTGATCATATAGTGGTCCAATTCTAGAAATATTTGGGGTTTTAGAATGATGTGACACTCTCCTCCTGCCCCATGATAGCAACAGGGGGATAAAGAATACTGTGGTTGTTAAAGGAAGTGATGCTCTCTGGCTGGTCTTCTATTCTTTTTCTTTTGGCTCTTGATATGGCATCTTATGACTCCAGTGAGGGATGTAGAGGGTCAAACATGTCCTTAGCTACCCCAACATCATGGGGACCTCATTTATGTGACAATTAGTGCTAGAGACCATATCAGATTTGCTTCTTTTCTGTTTAGACAAAAATATATCCTGAAATAGCACTGTACGCAATAAAAGGGAACCTTATAAATGGAAGAGGACTTGAGGTCAGAAGATCTTGTGTCCAGTGAAGAACTGACTGGCAGCAAGGGATACTTCATCATAGGAGATAGTTCCAGCAAGGGGACTGACCCACACCTGTCCATTTTAGCATCAGATATATACCAGAAGGGGCAGTTAGACAGTGCCAAGCAGAGGTGAAAACAATATCCTGAATTAGCAATCCTACTAATTGCTTTATGTTCTAAGAAGGTTTAAATATCAGCTTCTCAGCAGATTATAACAATATATATGTTAATATGCTGAAATCTCTTTTGTCATAATCAAATGAGTATTTGTGTCTCTTTTCTGCCAATTGTTCCATTGTATATGTTTCTATCCCAAATCTGACTCATATTATACATAGGGGAGAACCTTTTTTGGGGAGGAAATCTTAGATGTGAGCCGTAAGTAAAGTTGATCCCTTGGCATCAGGGTGAACTTGAAAGTGAGAAAAGGAAACCTAGATTGTCCTAAGGACAGAAGCCTCAGTACTGAACTCAATCAAAGCAGCATATCTGGGTACAGAACAGTATAGATCTAGGGAGCATGCATAGTATTTCAGTCCCTATGGGTCTACCATTGCCCCTCAAGTTTAGTTGTACAAGATACCTAAAGAAGAGATAGAAGGCAATCTTTGATGAAAAGTACTTTAAAGTTTGCAAATAACTTTATAGACACTATCCAATTTAAGACTTATATTAGCCCTAAAAAATAGGTCAATCAATTGAAAAACATTTGTTTAGTGATTACTATGTGGCAGGCTTTATAAATGTTTCTTTTATTCCAGCTTTCCTAGAAATAGGGGAGGTTTATAGATATGGAGCTGGAAGGAACCTTAGAAAGCAAATGGTTGGGTCTCCTATTTTACAGATGAGGGAGCTAAGTCCCAGAAAGGGGGAAACAAAAGTTCCCTGAGTTCACACAGATAGAAAAGGAAGTCTTTTTTTTTTAATCAGGGACATTCTATATTTTTAGTGAAGAGACCTCGGTGATCATCTATTTTGATACCTTCATTTTCTAGTAGGGGAACTGAGGCTCCAACATAGGAAATAATGTGACTAGGTTCAAAAAGGTAATAAGAAAAATGGAACTCAGAAAGGTTCATAGAGCTGAACCCAGGGAACCCTAAATATAGCATAGTAGTAAAGGGCACAGACAGGATTTGAACCCATGTTCTTTGATTACAAACCTAGCTCGTGTTTTACTATCACCATAAGGTCTCACATTCAGTGAATGTCTGATGTGGAGATTTAAACCCAAATCTTCCTGATTCCAAGACTGGCACTCTATCCCCTTTTTTTTTTGGGGGGGGGGGGGTTAGCTGTGTTACTATAATAGTAAAAACAATAACACTAATAATAGATCATCTTTATAATGTTTTAGGACTTTCTGCTTTACCATTCCCAACAGCCACATAAGTCATCACTGGGAGGATGAGGGAACATAGATTTAGAGCCAAAAGGAATTTCAGAGACCATCTAATTCAACTCATTTTCCAAATGAAGAAATTGAGATCCCAAGAGTTAGAGAAACTTAGTCAAAGTCATACAGAGAGTAGAAAGGGAGAGAAGCAGAGATCTCGCTAAGCTTTGTGGTTTGGATAATCATGATGAACTGCTGATCAGCCTCACTAAGGAACTGCCAAGTTCTGTGCCATAGAGAGCTGGCATCTGTAGTCGATAGGGATTGAACAGGTCTTTGGAAATGAGCTTTGCTCTGGTTAGATGCAAGATACCGAATGAACTTGGATTGGTATGAATGGTTTGCAAACCATTTCTAACATTTGTTTTCCCCACTATAGACTTTAGAATTATTTTTTTTAACCAGGAATAAACAAACCAAGAGATTTAAATGACAAAGGGGAATCTTGTATGGATCTAGATGGATCACACAGAAGACAAGATGGCCACACTCAGACTCAGATGACAAAAGGGAACTATTTCCCCCTGGATGTGTGAACAAAAATAGTCTGCCCTTTGGGTTGAGTTTTTCCCCCATCTTTTTTTTTTTAGAGTGTTATTTGAAGTTGAAGGATATTTTTCTATTCAATCAATTTCTTGAGCTTCTCTTCTATGCCAGACATAGAAGATTCAAAGGCAGTGATGAAACTGTCTCTGCCCTTGAAGGGTTTAATTCTTATTGGAGATGACAACAAATACCCAGATCAATACAATAAATAAATACCAGTATATGAGGGGAAATGCCATGTAGTTTTTGAAGAGAAGCAGGAGCAAAAATGGCTTCATGAAGGATGTAATTCTTAAACTAATCATGGAGGGGAGCTGGGGATTCTAAGAGAGAGAGGTGAAGACAGAGCATATTCCAAAAATGAGGGATAGCCTGTGCAAATGTGCAGAGATGGAAGATGGAATGTCACTGTAAGAAACAACATGGATGCTGGTTTGGCTGGACTGTAGAGTACATGAAGGAGAGGAATGTGTAATATACCTGGAAAGGTTGGGGGGAGCCAATTTGGGAGGGAGTTATATTGGTTATATTGGAGCAAACCCTTGGAGGGGTGAGTTAAGGAGGCAATGAGCCAGAGAGAGATTTTGAAATTAAAGAAATCAAACCCTAAGTCAACTTGTGGAAGGGTTTTATTTTTCAGGCTGGAGAGGGCAAAATTTGGTCTTCCTTATTTGGTACAAATCCAAGTTCTAAGTTTCTCCTCCACCAGTCCAAAATGATGCATATAAAGTTGAGATTACAGAATCCTAGGATCTATGACCTGGAAGAAATCTCAGAGGTACTATATAATACAACCTGTATCTGAACAGGGCTCCCTTCTATAAGGGATCCTTAACAAGTAGAAGGCAGCTAAGTAGCACACAGTGCACAGAATCTGAGTCTAGATTCAGGAAGACCTGAATTCAAGTCCAGTCTCAGGTACTTACCATGATCCCAGGCAAGTCATTTAATCTCTGTTTGCCTGTTTCCACTTCTGTAAAGTGAGCATAATAACAGCATGTACCTTTCAAGTCTGTTGTGAAGATAAAAATGAGATATTTTTTTCATTTCATTTTATTTTATTTTTATTAATTTATTTAGTCAATTTAGAACATTATTCCTTGGTTACAATAATCACATTATTTCCCTCCCTCTCCTCCACCTACCCTTCTCACAGACGATGTGCAATTTCATTGGGTATTACATGTGTCCTTGATCAGAACCTATTTCTATGTTGTTGGTGTTTGCATTAGGATGTTCATTTAGAGTCTATATCCCCCGCCATAGCCATATCCCCTTGACGCATGTAATCAAGCAGTTGTTTTTCTTCTGTGTTTCTACTCCCACAGTTTTTCCTCTGAATGTGGATAGTAGTTTTTCTCATAGATTCTTCGGCATTGTTCAGCATCTCTGCATTGCCACTAATGGAGAAGTCCATTACATTTGATTGTACCACAGTGTATCAGTCTCTGTGTACAATGTTCTCCTGGTTCTTCTCCTTTAATGTGCAGCAATTCCTGGAGGTTGTTCCAGTTCACAAGGAATCCCTCCAGTTCATTATTCCTTTGAGCACAATAGTATTCCACCACCAACAGAGACCACAATTTGTTCAGCCATTCCCTGTAAAATGGAGAATTGAATCCCGGACTTCAATCCCCAGAAGTCCTTGGAACTTCCCCAGAATTCTCACCTGGGCCACCACAAAGAGCACAGGTATGAATATTTTCATACATGTCTTTTTCCTTATTATCTCTTTGGGGACAAACCCAGCAGTGCTATGGCTGGATCAAAGGGCAGAAAAATGAGATATTTTAAAGCATTTTGCAAAATCTTTAAAAGGTACATACAATCTCTGCTTGAGGACCTCTATGGAGAGAGAGCTTACTACAAACTGAGGTAGCCTAGTTGCCAAGAATATTTTTCCATGCTAATAAGCCTAAATTTTGCCTCTTCAACTATACTCATTATTCCTAGTTTTGCCCTGTCCTCTGCTGCACAAAGAATAAGGCTAAGCCTTCTTCCATAGGATGACCCTTAAAATCCTTGAAGAAGCTTGGGACAGTGCCTCTTCACATTCAAGTGAATAGAACTCAACTTTAACACAAAATTCAAAGTTGAGAAACAGGCTAGATAAAACTAGTAAATGACCAAAAAAAAAAAAAAAGAACTTGATTATGAAAAAGCAGGCTAGGAAAAATAGTAAAATGACCAAAAAAAAAAAAAGAACTTGATCATAAAAAAAAATACTATAGTGGCAGAGAATACCAAAACAAACTCAGAAGAGGACAAGAATGTGAATAAAGCATCAAAGAAAATTGCTAATTGGACCCAAGGTGAATAAGAATTCCTGGAAGAGTTAAAGAATTGTGTGGCAGAGAAAAAACTGGGGAAAGAGCATACCTATATTTGCTCAAAGGTTGTGCAAATTGATAATTGATGGAGACTTACCAGAATGCCACCTTGAAGGGAGATACATGACTTCTGGCTAAAAATAGAAGAAATCTTATAAAGAGAATCAATCTGTGTTTATTGGGACTTTTAGGAAGCATATTAAGTATATGTTCTTAGAAGAGTTGATGCTTATATTGTCAAATAGATAATTGTATGCCCTAGATCAATAAAATTTGATTGCATACACTCATAAATATATGTCTTATTCGTGTACTCTCGGTTCTAATAAATATACCTAATGTTTAAAAAAGATTAGGCTACCTGAAAGCATGATTACAAAAAAAAGAGAGAGCATAGATATTAATTTCAAGAAAGTATAAAGGAAAACTGTCCTGATATCTTAGATTCAGAAAACAGAATAGAAACAATAAGAATCCAGAAAGCAAAGGAGCTAGGATTACATCAAGAACAACTTACCCAGCAAAACTAAGTATAATCTTTTAGGTGAAACAATGAATGATTTAATGCAATAAAAGATCTTTTAAGCATTCTTGATGAAAAGACCAGGGAAGGAGAATGATAAAACAGATGAAAATAAGGAGGGAAATATACAGTTTGTAATCATAACTGTGAATGAGATGAGCTCACCCATAAAAAGGAAGCAGCAGAATGGATTAGAAACTATAATGAAACAATAAGTTGTTTACAAGGGACATATTTGAAATAGAAAAATGGAATTAAAATAAGGAGATGGAGAAGATTCTATTATACTTCAGCTGAGGTAAAAAAAAATTGCAGGGTAGTAATCAGGATTTCAGACAAATCAAAAGCAAAGATTGGCCTGATTAAAAGATCTAATCAGGGAAACTGCATTGTAACTCAAATGTACCAAAGATGATGAAGTGATATCAAACATTTCTACAGTAAATTTTTGTGATAAAAGTCTCATTTTTTCCAATATATAAGGAACTGAGTCAAATTTGTAAAAAATAAGAGCCATTTCCCACTTGAAAAATCATCAAAGGATATGAAGTTTTCAGAAGAGGAAATCAAAGCTATAGCTAGTCATATGAAAAAAATGCTTTAAATCACTATGAATTAAAGAAACTTCATAACTATTAGAAATAACAAATTCTGGATGGGATGAAGGAAATAAATGCACTAATACACTAATAAATTATTGGAAGAGTTGTGAACTGATCTAACTAACCATTCTGGAAAACAATTCAGAAAAATACCCAGAAGGCTATAAAACTGTTCATTTCTTTTGATTTGGCAATTACCATTACTATGTCTAAAACTAAAAAGATCAAAGGAAAGGGAAAATAACTTATATATACAAAAATATTTATAGGACCTCTTTTTTGTGGTAGTAAAGAAATGGAAATTATACTCATCAGTTGGAGAATGACTGAAGAAGTTGTGGTCTATGATTGTGATGAGTTATTGTTGTGCTATAAGAAATAACAAGGGGAATGGATTTTGAAAAATGTGGGAAGATCTATATGAACTTTATGCAAAGTGAAATAAGCAGAATGAGGAGATCACTGTATACCATAATAGCAATATTGTAATGACAATCAGCTATGAAAAACTTAGCTACTCTGATCAAGACAATGATCCCAGATGATTCCAAAGAACATAAGATGAAAATTGCTATATACACCTCCACAGAGAGAATCAATAAACTCTGAGTACAAATTGAAGTCGAATTTTCTCACTCCCTTTATGTTACTTGTTTTTTTTTTTTGGTGATATGGAAAGGTTTTGCATAATTTCACATGAATAATTAATATATTGCTTGC
This sequence comes from Monodelphis domestica, assembly GCF_027887165.1. Classification (NCBI taxonomy): domain Eukaryota; kingdom Metazoa; phylum Chordata; class Mammalia; order Didelphimorphia; family Didelphidae; genus Monodelphis; species Monodelphis domestica. The sequence continues at coordinate 411,512,707 of NC_077230.1, read as the reverse complement.
CTTTTCAATGGATGGTGGAGGGGTGAGAGAGGAAAAAAATAAGAATGCAATAAAAAATTTAAAGGAAGATTTAAAATAAACAAATACAAGGAAGAAAGGAAAGAAGAAAGGAAGGAAGGAAAGAAGGAAAGACATGATCATCATGGTCAACATTGTACCACAAATTTGAGACCACTACTGATTCAAGAACCTGTTACAGGTTTATTTTTTTACTCCGACTTTTATACACATGAGATTTTTATTTTTTTACCATTTCTGTACTTATTATTTTTATATAGAATTTAATTTTTGCTCTTTTATCTGAGTTTTTTGGGGGGGTTCTTTTGACAATTGTTTCATATACCTCATAACTTAGCCATGTATCCCAGTATCCCAAGGTGATTCTGGTGTTTGTCAACACCCTCCTTGGGGGAGGGGGGGATTGTATAATTATCCTAAAATCCAAGATTTAAAGTTTTTGGAGAAATTTCAGGAAAAGAAACTTGCCAACATCTCAAATCAAGAAAGCAGATCCTTTTGGAGAAAGTGTTATAAAGATGCCTGAAGAAGCCACACACCACATCAAAAGATCCAGAATGAACTTTGGGATATAAAGAACTGAACTGAAGGGGGTTGAATATATTTATTCTGAATGTAAACTCTTATGCCAAAGGGGGCTGCCCATAATTGGCATTTTATCAATGTGTCTATCAATCATTTTTTATATTTTTCTTCTCATTTCCCTCTCATCTCTAACTATTATAACTTCCTCTTAGAAAATGCAATATTATATGTACTTTTAGCTAGAAGGTATTTAGAGGTTTAAAATAATTATGTTTAAATGATCCATTGGGGAGACTGTTCTCCTAAAAGATCATAGGGGGGATGGTGCCAAGGAGATTTTATCCCTTCCCCCTCCTGGGTTGCTGACCTGTCCATCAATGTTTTTCAAATACCACAGTTGCATCAGGGTTTGCCTCTGTGAATGTCCTAAATGCCAATAAAAGAAAGAGATAGAGCTCACCTGGGACTGGTGGCATGGACTTGGAGAGAGTAGGCAGGTAATGGGGGAGAGAAAGGTTAATGGAGGCTAGGCTACAAGTGGGCTGAGAACTTAGAGTAAGAATGAGATTTTAAAAATGCTGATCTACCTTTTCTATTAATAAACCCTATGAAAATTAATAACAGGGTAGATATATTAATTTTTAATTATAACAAGAGAAAATAAACTTTTTCTCCCTTCACCTACCCAATCCCTTGTATTTGTTGTCAATGATTTGGGACATTTCTAGTGAAAATAGTTTTTTGACCTATATCATCCAGATGGTTTTGTTCAGGTGTCTTGATTTATTCTTTTAGTACAGACCTAACTCTAGGAAAGCCTTGAACACAAGGACCCTGATCCAACCTTTCCACTTCTCTGCTCAAAAACCTTTAGTAGCTCTCAATTGCTTTATGAGTAAAATTCATCTCCTTTGCTTGTCATCCCGGACCTTTTATAATCTGGCTCTACCTTATACTTCTACCACTTTATAATAATAGCTAGTATTTATGTAGCACTTTGAAAGTTGCATGCTTTAGCTCCTTTTGTTCTCCTAATGACCCAGGGTGTGGAGATGCTATTATTATCCCCATTTCATTGTTGTGTTGTTCATCCTTAGTTTGGAAGAGGGCCAGTGACATTACAAGGTAATTCTTAACTTGAGCAAGAATTGAATTTCAGTAAGACAGAGAGGCAGAAAGTCTTTGGCAAAAGGAGAAATGTAGGCTTACAGATGGCTCCAGGGTCACACAGCTAATATATGTCAAAGTTAGGATTTGAACCCAGATTTCTTAACTTTATCCCTTGTGCCATCTGGCTGCTGCTTATCTAACACTATTGTTCACCATTCTTACCAGTACCACCTTCCACTCTCCAAGGAAAACTGGACTAGTTTCTGTCTCCAAAATGTGCCCTACCTTGATGCCATTGCTGATAGGTTCTAATTAATACAAATAATGAATCTCATGAAGTGGTCACATTATCTCATTTTTTATTGAATTTTCCATTGGGCTTCAATCAATTACCATGTGTTGAAAAATTAGGCTTTACGTTGTACAGACAAACTACTTTGCCTGGAATATCCCCTCCTTCTACCCATTTTTGCCTATCAACTTCTTCCCCATCCTTTCAAAGTCATCTCAAATGTCCCCACCTCTAGGGACTCCACCTTGATTGACCCTCATCAAGCACTTTTGGCTTTTACCTCTTTAATGTACTTATCACATAATAATGTATATTGATATTATAAGACAGTATTTTATTCTTTTCCCTGACTGTAACCCTTATGAAGGCAGGGATTGTAACTTATCTAAAGTCCCTGTCTCCCTTGGGGTTGAGAATAGTGCCTAGCACATAGTAGGTACTTAATAAGTGCTTACTGAATTGAAGTCATAATATATGTGTATCATGTATATTATGTGTATAAAATGATATAATTTTATATAAATATAATTTTATATCTAAATGATATATAAACATATAAATACATGTACAAACACATATACATGTTACAAATATCTCTGTATTTTTATATTTATATATCTAAAAAATGTATATCTTTCTATCTCTAGATAATGGAGCTGTAGTTCTATCTATCGATCTCTATGATAGAGAACCAGCTTCAGAGCTAGGAAGAACTGAATTCAAAACCTACCTTTGACACATATTGGCTCCATGACTCCAAACCAGCCACAACTTCTCAGTGCTATGGACAATTCTTTTTTTTTTTTAATAATCCAATGCATTTTATTTTAGACATTTAGGAACATTTTTATTAGAAGGAGTCCATAGATCACCAATATTTCCTTCATTACCCCAAAATCTTTGTTGCTTTTCATAATAATGAGCTCATTTGATTATAAATAAGAATTTTCCCTGAATAAAATGTCTGTTGAGTTTCCTTTTGGGTCAGGGCAGTGAGAAGCTTCTAAATGGTCCCCAGAACGTGGACAATTCTTTAAAGTAATATGTTATAGAGAAAACAGTGACTTTCAATGGAAGAGTGAGTTCCCTCACCTGAAAGTTCCCTCTAATCAATTATCAGCTAAATATGGTAGACACTGGTGATACAAAATGAAACAATCTCTACTTGCAAGAAGCTTATTGGTCCAGTCCTTATTCTTAATTGAATATTGCAAATGGAATCATTGATCAAAGCTGAGTTACAACCTAGAATGGAAGAGTCTTTGGTGTTCAGCAGTTTTGGGCATTGAGATTAGCTATATCAATATCCAAATTCAAGTCTTATTTTGTTAAAGAAATGTACCCTCCATTTTTCTGACTAATATCTACCTGAAAAGATTCCAACCTGGAGACTAGAACTTACAACATCCAGTTCTTGTCCAGAGGGAGGTTACTCAAAGCCATTATAATGATCCACCAATCTACAAATCTCCTTGCACCTATTGGGCCCTTATTTAACTAATATTAACCCTAAATCTATATCCACTTTGTGCCAGATGATAAAAAGACAAGAATGAAACTACCCTCAAGTATTCTACCAAGGGTGAATGCATATAAATATGTATACTGGCCAATGGGAGTCTAGTCTCTGTATGAGAGATATGCCTCTAGGACTGAGCCCCCATTGTAAGTCCAACATGAAGTTGTTGGGGCAAGGGGTAGAGAAACACTAGCAATTAGGAAGATTAGGAAAGGTTTCATGAAAAGTTGGAATTTGACTTGATCTGAGTTTTGTAACAAGGGATTCTAAGAGGAGATGAAGAGAGAGTGAATTCCAAGCATAGGAGAAGCCAGTGCAAAGGCATAGTGATGAAAGATGGAGCATCTCATTAAGGAAACAGCAAGAATGCCATTTCAGCTGGGACAATGAAGGTGTGGAGGAGAAATGTGAAATAAAACTGGAAAGGTAGTTTGGAAGTATGGTGGAAAGAGAACTTCCAAAGAGAGGCCATAGTTGCTTCTCAAGATAATAGAAAGCTGGTGGTGTTATAATGATATGCAAGAGTCCGATCAGTGCTTCTGGTCCTTGACCCCCCAATCTTTTCTTTCTAATTCATCTTTTATACTGTCAGATTTTTCTTTCTCAAGTACAGATTGAGCTCAAAGGTACATTGTATTCTAATACAGCAGAAAAAGAAAATGAAAGATACTAGAGAGGATGTGGGAAAGCGAGGCCACTATTACACTGCTGGTGGACTTGTAAACTAAATCAACCACTCTGGAGAACAATTTGGGACTATAACCAAAGGACAGTAAAATTGTACACATCCTTTGACTGAGCAGTACCACTGCTAGCTCTGTATCCCAAAAAGATTCTCCCCCAAATTGGAAGAAGGACCTTTATATTCAAAAATATTGATAGTAACTCCTTTTTTATGGTGACAAAAAATTAGAAATTGAAGAGATGCCCAATAACTGGGGAACAGCTAAAAGAGTTGCAGTATAGAGATAGAGTGGCCTTCTAATTCACTTTCAACATTTTATTATATTCCCCAGTTATGGGCATATTAAGATAGGAAATGGAATATTTCCTGTCATCAAGGAACTTGCAATATAATATAAAGGAGCTCTGGATATACAAAATGTACTTGAAACAAAAATAGAATTTGTCAAGGGCAAAAGAGAAATGCAGACAGAATAGGAAACCTGAAGGTAGTACATGCTTTGGTTTTGATTTTCCTCTCTTTTTTTATGATCATCTCTGCAGTGTCAACAAAGATATAAGTTGGAGAAGGACTGGCTAGACAGTAGTTTATCTGAAAACAATCAGGGATCTTTAAAGGGCTACAAGCTTAACAGGTGGTGATCTTGAGCTACATTAAGATAGGTAAAACTTCCCTAAATGAGGTGGTGATGATCCCACTGTACCCTGTCCTGATCAGGCCACACATAGGGTATCATTCAGTTCAGATACCAAATTTTGGAAAAGATGTTGATAAAACTGGAATGTCCAAAGACATCCAAGATGGCAACGGGTCTCAAATTAATGTAGTATGAGAATTGCTTAAAGAAATTGTGGATGTTGAGTCCAAACAAGAAAAGATTTGGGGATCATTATCTTTACTTAAAGTCTCTAGACCTCAATTTTCTTATCTATAAGAATGACCTCTAAGGTATTTTCCACTTTATGATTCTACATTTTTGATGTACTATTATCTGGACGAGGGATTAGAACTGTTCGTTTTGACCTCAGGAGGATAGAATAAGGATCAATGGATGAAAGTTATGAAGAGACAGATCTCATTCTGTTGTTTCTAACAATTAAAGCTGTCTAAAGTGGCATAGTCTGCCTCCAGAGGTGCTGAGTTCCCCCTCATGATCTTCAAGTTGAGGTTAGATGATTACTTATTGAATGTGTTATACAGAAGATTCTTTGTTAGATCTGGGTGGAACAAGATGGCCCAGGAGATCTCTTCTGGTTTTCAGGTTCTATGATTGTGTGAACATCTGCTATTCTCACTCAGGAGAAATCACTTAGTCCATGTCCCCTTCACCTTTTCTCCTTTAATTCCCCAAATTGAGTGATGCTTGAGATGTCTTTCTTCTAGATTTAAGTGTTGGGAAGAAGATTACCAAGAGAACCCAACAAGGAATCAGGAGAGACTTGGGTTCAAAACCTACCTTCAACACACGAGTCATGTAGCCATGGAAAAATCACATTTCTTCTATAAGCTTCAGTTTCCTTATTAGTAACATGACCTCACCTAGTAGTTGTGAGTAACTAAGATAATATAGAAATGTTTTATAAAAATGCTTTGCAAAACTGCAATGTGATGAAAATATTAGATATTGTTATTCCTGGGGTGTGCCCATGTTTCTTCCTGTCTTGTTCCTCTTTTTCCATATTATTTGGGGAAAGGACAAAAACTGTCTAGGTTCTCCACCCAGGAATCCAAATGAAGCCAATGCAGAACGAGCTCCCTAGCCTCTTCTCCCCAGTGGGGAAGGTCCAGGTTATGAATGAAATTCTGAGTTCCCATGTTTGATACTTTAGTGCTATCTTTGACTTTTCTCTTTCTCTCATTTCCAGCATCCAATTATTAGGCAAATCTAGGAGATTTTATAGGAACAACATTTAGCCTAGAATATATCTCCTCCTTTTTATTCTCTCTGCCAGCATCTTAGTGCCAACCCTTTCCTGAGGCTGACTGTGTATGTGTACCTGGGCTTCCCTAGACAGCGCTCACCTGCAGTGGCACTCTGCTAGTCACCTTCCCCCGAGCCAGGTGTGCAGCTACACCATGGACTCGACATTGTTCTCCTCCCTCTGCAGTTCCAAGGCAAAAGAGTTCTACTTCCTTCCCTTACTCTAATTTATTCTCCTTCTGACATCCCTTTCCTGAGCTCTTCTGATTTGGTGGACTGCAAATCCAATCCAGATCAGAGATGGGTCTTCAAAGTGCCAAGAGTCAACACGAAGTCCTTAGAATGGCCACATGGCACCAGGACAGCATCCTCGAGCACTGTAGGGAGGACTCCATCCAATGCATCAGAGGTTCTGAAGTAAGACTCTTGGCTTTAAAATCCAAAGACAATCCTAAGGTACCAAAAAAAAAGGGGGGGGATAGGCTAGTGTTAAATTTCCACAATACTGCCCCCCCTCCAACCCATTCATTGGGAGCCATGTTAGTCTCCTCAGGGAATCATCCCATATATAATCTGTATATTTCAGGATTATCTCACCAGGATATATAAGGGCTCAAAGGTATTTTACATTTCATGGAAGGTCTAACTAGGTGTGTTGCTTAATATATTAAAAATGATTGATGGACACATTGACAAAGAGTCTTTAGGGGGTATTCTCCCCTCATTTCTTTTTCACAGAGGTTTTCCAATCAAAATAAAAAATCGGTACATTGGGAGGGCAGAAGTAGATGGAGGACCCAGTTCCCACAATTCAATTTGTTTATATCCAAAGTCTTACTCAGAGTTTCATAATGTAGTGTATGATTTCTGGGGACATCTTCTATTGCTGTCATCTTTTTAGTCTATCTGGAATCATGATGGTTCTTAAAAGATTTTCTCTGGAAGATTGGTCTTCCTGGTCCAAATCCCTGGCAATCTTCCCCTAAAGTTGCTTTAAAATCTTAATCTATGGACCTTTTGGATCAATCTACACACATGATAAGTTTGCTTAATTAATTAATGTTCTATCAATCTATGCCTATATCCATCTATCCATATCTGTCTCCCTCCAACTTTCTATCTACTCTCTATCCATCCATCTACATACATATATATATACATATATATATAATATTATAATAGTCTACAAAAGTCCCATCAATGCCCCTGACCCCTGGCTTCTAATCTTTCCTTAATAATTCATCCTTTGGGGGGCAGCTAGGTGGCTCAGTGGATTGAGAGCCAGGCCTAGATATAGGAGGTCCTGGGTTCAAATTTGACCTTATACACTTCCTAGCTATGTGACTTTGAGCAAGTCACTTAACCCCCATTGCCTAGCCCTTCTGCTCTCCTGCCTTAGAATCAGTAGAGTATTGATACTAAAATGGAAGTTGAGGGTTTTAAAAAAATAATAATTCATCCTTTTTATTATCAGATTTTTCTTTCTTAGGTGCAGATTGATCTCATGGGTGCACTGCATTTTATTTATTTTTTTATTCAAAGGTATTTTATTTTCCAAATTGCATGTAATAATAATTTCCAACATGCATTTTCCAAAATTATAAGATCCAAACCATCTCCTTTTGACCCTTTCCTCCTGCTACTCAGAGCCTGTAAGCAATTTGATCTGGGCCATACATATATTATCATGCAAAACACACTTTCATATTGGTCATTATTGTAAGATCACACTCAGATGTAACAAAAAACCCAAAATAAAACTGTAAATAACTGATATGAAATATTGCACTGTACTTTACAGAAAGAGAAAATGAAAAATATTGGAGAGAATGTGGAAAAGCAGGGACACTGATGCACTGTTGGTAGAGTTGTGTGAACTGATCCAACCATTCTGGAGAACAATTTGGAACTACACCCAAAGAATAATAAAACTGTGCAAATCCTTTGACCTAGCAATACTACTACTAGGTTTGTATCCCAACAAGATCCTTTAAAAAATCAGAGGAGGGGGGCAGCTGGGTAGCTCAGTGGCTTGAGAGCCAGTCCTAGAGATGGGAGGTCCTGGGTTCAAATCTGGCCTCAGACACTTCCCAGCTGTGTGACCCTGGGCAAGTCACTTGACCCCCATTGCCTAGCCCTTACCACTTTTCTGCCTTGGAGCCAATATACAGTATTGACTCCAAGACGGTAAGGGTTTTTTAAAAAATCAGAGGAGGAAGGACCTATGTGCACAAAAATATTGATATTAACGCTTTTGGGTGGTCATGAAGAATTAGAAATTGAGGGGATGCCCATCAATTGAGGAATGGCTGAAAAAGTTGTAACATAAGATTGGGATAGAAACTACTATGCTCTAAGAAATGAATAGATACTTTCAGAAAAACCTGGAAAGACTTACATGAACTGATGCCAAGTGAAGGGAGCAGAACCAGGACAACATTGTACACAGTAACAGCAAAACTGTATGATAATCAACTGTAACTGACTTAGCTACTCTGCTCAAGGCAATTCCAAAGGATCTGTGATGAAAAAATGCTACCCCACTCCAGAGAGAGAATGGATGAACTCTGAATACAGATTGAAGCAGCCTTTTTTTTTTTGCTTGCTTTTTTTTGGTAATATGACTAATATGTAAATTGGTTTTGCATGACCTCACATGCATAATTGATTTCATATTGCTTGCCTTCTCAATGAGTAAAGGAGGGGCTGGAGGGAGGAAGAAAATTTGGAACTCAAAACTTTCAAAATAAATGTTAAAATCAATAAAACATAATTAATAAAATAAACCACCTAATAACCAAACTATAAACTGTAGATCCTGGCATTAAAAGCTATTCATAACCGGGCGTTGACTTATTTTTTCAGTCTTATTTTCTTTGACTCTCCCCCATGCACTCTACGATGTTGCCAAACTGTATTACTCAGGAAAGTGAAACAAGACACAAATTAGATGCCCTTCATTTAAAGAATGGCTGAACAATGGTGGCATGTAGATGTAAGAGAATTTAATGGCCCCATAAGGACCAATGAACAGCTAGGTGTTGCAGTGGATAGAGAGTCAAGCTTGGAGTCAAGAGGACCTCCAACACTTATTAGTTGCCTGATCCTGGAAAAGTCACTTGACTATGTTGACCTCAGTTTCCTCATCTGTAAAAATGAGATGGAGAAGGAAATGGCAAACCCTTCCAGTATCTTTGCTAAGAAAACTCCCAAATGGCTTCATAAGGAGTTGGGCACAACTGATAAACCATACAACAACAAAGAACATCGAATACTAAAGATTCAGAGAAATGAGAGAAGACTTATATGAACTGATGGAGGGTGAAGAAAGCTGATCCAGGAGAACAAAATACATAACAACAACAAAGTAAATGAAAATTTAAAAAATTTAAAGCAAGACTGAGAGAATGCAATGATCAATGTTGAGTCCAGAAAAGTAATATTGGACCATATGACTTTCCCCTTGGTAAAAAGGTGGAGGAATATGGGGACAAGATGTCATTTACCTCAAGGGGCTATTTGGAGGATCAAATTGGATAATACACTGTATAAACCTTTAAATACTATTAAAAAGCCCAGCTATTATTGCTATTAATAAGTATTTAGTCTCATGTTGCCCCATTTATTTTTTCTTTTCTTATTAAAACCCCTGTATTTTGTCTTAAAAGCAGTTCTAAGACAAAAGAATGGCAAGGGCTAGGCAATGGGGGTTAAAGTGACTTGCTCAGAGTCACACAGCGAGAAAGAATCTGAGGCCATATTTGCCCCCAAGTCCTTCCAATTCCAGGCCTGGGCTTCTATCGATTGTGCTATTTAGCTGTCCTCAATTATTTCTTTTATGGCAGGGAAGATTACAAGGAGATGAATATGTTGTACAAATAAAAATACATTCATAAAACACTAAATACTTCTAAAAAACTAAATTGAGAGGATTGACTATTTTGTGTTTGTCTTTGCATCTCTAGCATCTAACCTAGACCCTAGTGCAAAATAGGGATGATTTGTGAATCTTTGATTGACTGATTAATGAAGGTTTCACTTTTGATTTTTGTTTTTATCCCATGAATTATTTTCCCCTAATTTCTCCCCAACCACCTTCTTTCCCCTTGCCAAAGGAAAACATTAAGTAAAGTTCACCAACCCAGGAAATTATGCCTGAAAATATCCAGAATTCTACTTATCTCTTTATTGAAAGAAGGGAGATGCAGTAAAACATTTTATAGACACTTTATGGTCCTAGAACACATCCTATATTTTTTCACCTCTTAATTTTTATTCTCACTGTACCCTATATCTGAATTGTGTACTCCATTCCATTATCTATTGAATATCTGTCCATTCTTTAATGAGCAGCCTTGAAAGGCTTCCATGATTCCCAAACTGCCCTCCCCTCACTGCCCCACATGGCTGGCCCCAATATTGAATTAATCAAACCATATTTATTCAGCACCCACTATGTGCCAGGGACAGAAAAAGAAGTAAAAGACAATCCCTGCCCTCCAGGAGCTTATGATTTAATAGATCGCTATTTGTGCTTCTTGTAGGCAAGTTATTCTGTGTTATCATCATCCATCAATCTCTCAGCTTGCCTCTGTGATTATTTGTGTGATGTTGGGGGCATCATATCCTCCCTGGACCTCTGTGTACCCATCTGCAAGATGAGCAGGTGAGAGTAGATGGCCTTGACTTCCAGTTCCAGCACCAAGATGGCGGAGTAGAAGCAGGGAAACTCTAAACCAGTATGAGAATGCTCTCTGACCAATCTTAAAATAATGCCACAAAACAAATACAGGAGTAAAGAAACCAACAAAGAGACAAAATGAAACAACTTTCAAGAAGAGAAAAACACAAAAGGTAGGCAGAGAACATCTGGGACACTGGAGTGAGAGAAGAGTGCAGAATAGATGACCTCTGAGGTCCCTTCCACCTCTGAGTCTAGGATCCCATAAATACACAATCAATTGGCCACCTACTCCCCAATTAGATTGCAAGCTGTCTGAGAGCAAGGTTCAGATTTCTTTTGATTGTTTTATCTCCCTCAGTTGACAATAAACTATTAACCAGTATTAAATTAGCCTGAATCAGAAAGCCTTCTAATGCTACACATACACACACACACACACACACACACACACACACACAAACTGCCTAGAATCACACACACACAAAAAAAAAAAAATCAAAATACAGCAGCTCTGGGCATGAAATGTTAACAGAATAAAAAAAATAAATCATAAAAGTTTCACATATGGTACCCAGGGGGGCCAAACCATTGGCAAAATGATGTGGGAAAATGTAAAAATCTAAAATGTAATATCTTGCCTTTAAAGAGAATTGGATTAGATTAGTTTATAACTTATTACAGAGTTTGGAAATGGAGTCTCTTTGGAGCGGTGTGTTTATATGCCTCTAAAAATAGGCCTGCCTGCAGCTGACTCCCCCTTTTGCCCTTGTTCAGGAGTCCGAAGGAGCTATATTTCCAAATGGATCTTCTGGTACTCATCAATAGAATCATTTTGTAGCTATTTTCTTTGGAAAGATGGCCAAGGCCCAGAGGATTCTGGGTGCCCTGAGCAAGCAGCCAGCCTACTGCCCTCCTAGACACTAGTTCCAAGTTTCTGTGGCATGAGGTCGTCCGGGACCAACAAGTGGGGGAACAACACAGCCTTTTTAAAAAAAATCCCCTTTTAATTTTTTGGAGGTGGTTTTAAATATTTAGAGAGTATAAAATAAACAGCAGCGGCACACAGGATTGACATTGATGGACCAAGTTGGAAGGACTTGTAAACAAACCAAAGAGAGAGGCTTCTGATGGGGAAGAGCTAGGGGGGAAGGAACCAATGCTTCAGACTTTCCGCTGAGGCCAGGGGCTGATGGCACTGTGGCATAGCCCAGGGAAATGGCCGTGTTTTTCATTAGTAAACTTTTCATAACCTCCCCAAAGGGCAGGATGGTGTACCGTCCAAGGCAGCCGGCCAAGCTGCCAGCTGGAGGGGACAATTGGCACCCTGTATAGGGCACTGTTTGCTTAGCTGAATTTGTGGGATATTCATGACCAAAGGACTGGCCATGTGACTTCATTATGACCCTACACCTTTGGCCTGCATCCAAAGGTGGAATTCCCACTACTGGGGCATTTCACTCTCTTCTGCTCACCTGAATATTGATGACACCTTAGGGAAAAAAAGTTTTTTAAGTGAAAAACTCTTACCTTTTGTCTTAAAATCAATACTATGGATTGGTTCTAAGGTGAAAGAGTGGTAAAGATTAGCCAATGGAGGTTAAGTGACTTGCCCAGGTTTACACAGCTTTGGAAGTATCTGAGGCTTAGGCTTAAATATATATGTGTATATATATATAAAAATATATATATATAATTTAATATATAATTTATATATTCAATAATAAATATATTTATTATATATAATTTAATATATAATTTATATATTCAATAATAAGTATATTTATTATATATAATTTAATATATAATTTATATATTCAATAATAAATATATTTATTATATATAATTTAATATATAAATATTCAATAATAAATATATTTATTTATGTATTTATATTAAGTAAATAAATATATAAACATAAATAATAAAAATATATATACATATATACATATATGTCCTCAGACACTTCGTAGCTGTATGACCCTGGATAAGTCACATAATCACAAATTGCCCAGCTTTTACCTCTTTTCTGCCTTGGAACCAATACATAGTATTGATTCTAAGACAGAAGGTAAGAGTTTAGAAAAAAAAAGACAAAGTCAGCTAGGTGCCTAGAGTCAGTAGGATCTGAATTCAAATCTGACCTCAAACACTTATTAGCTCTGTAATCTCAGGCAAGTCTTGTTATTTCTCTTTACCTCCATTTCCTGATCTGTAAAATGGGGACTAGACTTAATGTATAGAGTGCTGACCTCAGAGACTTTCTAGCTGTATGATCCTGGATAAGTCATATTATCCTGTTTGCCCCAATTACCTCATCTATAAAATGATCTGGGGAAGGAAATGGCAAACTATTCCAATATATTTTCCCAAGAAACCCCAAATGGAGTCACAAAGAGTCAGACATGACTAAAATGACTACACAACAAAATGAGTATAATAATAGTACCTTCTTTCCAGGATTGTTGGTAGTATCAAATGAGATAATAATTGTAAACTACTTAGCACAGTACTTGGCACATAGTAGGTGCTGCATAAACATTAACTCCCTTATGTAGCACCTACTATGTGCCAAGCTCTGTGCTAAGTGCTTTTCAATTATTACTATTATTGCTATTGTTATTCTCATAGGACATAGTCCTTGAAGTAAACTTTAAAAAGAACCAGAGATTCTAAGAAGTGAAGGCAATGGGGGGGAGAGCATGCCAGACTAGAGAGACAAGAAGCATGAGCAGACACAAAAGTAGGTGATGGAAAGTCGTATTTAAGGAAGAGCAGGAAGGACAGTTTGGCTAGGATACAAAGCACATGAAGGAAAGAAATATGGTGTTTCTTAAAAAAAAGTAGACTAGAGTCAGACTCTGAAGGGTTCAAATGTCAGAGATGTGTGTATTTGATTATAAAATCAGTGGAGATGATGAAGATTCTTGAGCGGGAAAGCACAGATAAAGGCCTGTGTCTTAAAAGGATGGTTTTTGCAGCTAATTGTAGGATAGACTGAAGAGAGCAAATTTTAGAAGTAGCAATTTAAAGAGAGTATTCCAATAGCCCAGATGACAGGTGATGCGTGTCCTAGCAAGAGTGCTGGCTATGAATGGAAAGGACACAAATATAAGAAATATTGTGAAAAGAGACTCAACAAGGCTTGGTAATTACTTAGAGGCATGAGCATGAGAACAAAGGGGAAAAGAAATATGGACATTGGGTTTGCAAACCTTGGAAGCTGATAGGAAAGAGATTCCCTCTGCAGAAATTAGGGAGTTTGGAGGAAGAATGGACTTGGGGGAGGGGGATGATGAGTCTTGTTTCTTATTTGCTAATTTTGAGATGCTTATGGATCATCAAATAAGAAACATGTAGAAGGTGATGAGGAGTACTAGAGTACTAGAGTGGGGCTCCGGAGAGAAATGGGGTAGAGGATATATAGATCTTAGAGTTATTTGGGTAAGGGATAAAACACCTTGGGGAAAAGTTCCATGAAAGAAGTAAGGAATCTTTCAGTCATCTACAAATTCTTTTCCTTTCTGGGATAGGAAGAGTAGATCTCCCTTTGAGGGTTCAGATTCTACATTTTTTATTCTAGTTCAAAGGATGGCAAAGCCTTTGTATGGAGTCAGTCATTGAAGCAATCATCAGTGTTGGCTGCCCATCTAAGATGTCTACATTCACATGGGTTGTTTAAATGATGTTCGTGGGAAGGCATGAAGAGATATGTGTGGATTATTTCTTACTCTACTCCAAGGAAGACTGGTTCCTACTTTAAAGGATGCAAACCAAGGGGGAAAATCCTTTAAGTGTCTAGGAAGGTGAGCTAGAAATCAGGGAAATAAAGAGATGCCAGTTTCTCCTTTTCGTTTGTCACTCCCAGAGTCTTTTTCCTCTCTCTCTCTCTCTCTCTCTCTCTCTCTCTCTCTCTCTCTCTCTCTCTCTCTCTCTCTCTCTCTCTCTCTCTCTCTCTCTGTCTCTCTCTCTCTCTCTGTCTCTCTGTCTCTGTCTCTCTGTCTCTCTCTGTCTCTTTCTCTCTCTGTCTCTCTGTCTCTTTCTGTCTCTGTCTCTCTGTCTCTCTCTGTCTCTGTCTCTGTCTCTGTCTCTCTCTCTGTCTCTCTGTATCTCTCTGTCTGTCTGTCTCTATCTCTGTCTCTCTGTCTCTGTCTCTGTTTCTGTATCTCTGTCTCTGTCTCTGTGTCTCTGTCTCTGTGTCTCTCTGTGTCTCTCTCTGTCTCTGTCTCTCTCTTTCTCTGTCTCTCTCTCTCTCTCTCTCTCTCTCTCTCTCTCTCTCTCTCTCTCTCTCTCTCTCTCTCTCTCTCTCTCTCTCTCTCTTTCTTCCTCGAGTTGGTCCTGACGATATCTTCTTAAACTACTACTATTTCCTCTCTTAGAAGAAATGAAGAATATTCTGTTTCCACAGCCCTTGATACAACCCTTCCCCTCAGATAATTAAGTGGTATAGAATCATTGTTCTCTTCATCAGCCAGGAGATTCTTATGCAAGAATGCTTCAGGCTAGTTTGGAAACCCAGGTTACAAATAACAACAGGAGACTTTCTTCTGGAACTTTAAAGAAAAATCACAAGATTGACAAAGGGAAAAAAACACAAAGGAAATTCAGTAGCTAAGTATTGGGGAATTCAGTTCATTTAAAGCCTGGTGAGTTAAACAGCCAGAGAATTTCAGAGCTGGAAAAGACCTAGAGTCACCAAATGGAAAGTGTATACTTAGAGAGAAGAGACCATTTTCCCCTCTTCGCTTTGAATCCTGGGAACTTTGTGTTAAACATTGTCATCATTATCAACATCATCATTTTCATCATCATCACCACCATCATCACTAGCATCATGATTCCTTCCTCTTTTTCCTAATAGACCTTCAACTCTTCTGTGATATTTTCAAAAGTGAAATAAAGGATTTTGTTAAATACAAATAAATGTGTCATTTGGTGGATTATAGACTTACAAAAGGCACCAGAGTTGAGTCCAGAAAATTTACATACCCACTTATGCATCCTTGGGCATGCCACAACCTCTCTGGGACAGTTTCCTAATTTGTAATATAGGAGGTGAAACCATATGGACTCTAAGCCCCCTTCCATCTTTAATTAGGATTGTGTTCATAGCCAACATATAGATAATGCTTTGAGGTTGTGAGGTATTAAAGTTTATGGGACAGTGAGTGGACACCATCATGCTTAGAGTACTGAACCTGCAGTCAGGAAAACTCATCTTCAGACTCTTACTAGCCATGTAGTCCTGGACAAGTCATTTAATGCTATTTGCCTCAGTTTCCTCATCTAAAAAATGGGAAGGGAATGGCAAATCAGTATCTTTGCCAAGAAACCCCCAAATGGGCTCAGACATGACTGAAAATTATTGAACCACACCCACAAAATTGAAATTGTAAAGTGCTTTTCATACATATCATTGGAATCGCACAACTCTGTGATGTAATAAGCTATCTTTATTTTATAGAAAAGGAAATTCTGGCAGGCAGAGATGAAGTCACTTGCCCATGTTCACACAATAAATGATCCTCAGGAACATGACTTGAACCTATCTTCCTGTCTCCAATCCCTTATTCTACCAGTCAATCAGTCAGTAAGCCTTACCAGACCCTGTTAAAAAACAAGCACTTATCAGATGTCTACTATATGTCAGGCACTGTTTAAAAATAAGCACTTATTAAGTATCTATCGGGCACCAGATGCTATTAAAAATAAACATTTATTAAGTGCCTACTGTGTGCCAGGCATTGTTTAAAAAAACAAGCACTTAAGTGCCTACTGTGTGCCAGGCATTGTTTAAAAACAAGAAGTTATTAAGTCCCTACTACATGCTAAGCACCTTACAAATACTATCTCATTTGATCCTCAAAACCACCTTGGAAATAGGAGCTTTTATTAGCCCCATTTCACAGTTGAGGAAATTAAGGCAGATAAAAATTAAATGACTTGTCCAGGGTTATACTAGTAAGTAACTGAATCTGTATTTGAACTCAGGTCTTCCAAACTCCAGGTCCACTGCTCTACCCACTGTGCAATTTACCTGCCACTCAAGGAGATGTGGGTACCTTTGAAGGCATCAAGGACAGAGCATTTAGACAGGGAGACTTGAGAAGAGAGTGATGACAGTAGGGGCAATCTGCTACAGGAGGGAATTGGATTAAGGATGGATATGGAGGGGTTGGTCATGACAAGAAAAGACAATCTACTCAATGAAGAGGAGAGTGAAAGAGATGCCTGAAGGTCTTGAGATGAGTAGAATGGTAGAGGTCATAGGAATTGAGGAGTCTGAAGGACTGTGAAGTTAGAGTACCTGAAGGAACATCATTGTTTATGTTGGTGTCCTTTAGTGTGAGGCTAAGAATTAAGATGGAAAGAAAGACTATTCAAACATTAAATTCTTTTTCATTTCTTAAACACTTACCTTGTATTTTAGAATCAATTCTAAGTTCAGGTCCCAAGGCAGAAGATCAGTAAGGGCTAGGCAATTGTGGTCAAGTGACTTGCTCAGGATCAAACAGCTAGGAAATGTCTGTGGTCATATTTGAACACAGGACACTCTTGTTGCTAGTCATGGTGTTCTATCCACTGAGCTACCTAGCTGCCCCAAACACTATGCTCTTTAAAGGAGAATGTCTTGAGGGTTGTGAGATAACAGCCACCATGTAGCCTTATTTAGAATCCTTTGAAAATAGCTATTAGAGTCTTCCTCTTGATCCAGCCATACCACTGCTGGGTTTATACCCCAAAGAGATAAGGAAAAAAGACCTCTACACGAATATTCATAGCTACTCTTTGTGGTTGCAAAAAGTTGGAAAATGAGGGGATGCCCTTCAATTGGAGAATGGCTGAACAAATTGTGGTCTCTGTTGGTGATGGAATATTATTGTGCTCAAAGGAATAATGAACTGGAGGGATTCCATGTGAACTGGAACAACCTCCAGGAATTGATGCAGAGTGATAGGAGCAGAACCAGGAGAACATTGTACACAGAGACTGATACACTGTGGTACAATCAAATGTAATGGACTTCTCTACTAGCAGCAATGCAATGATCCAAGAAAATTCTGAGGGACTTATGAGAAAGAACACTATCCATATCCAGAGAAAGAACTGTGGGAGCAGAAACACAGAAGAGAAACAATGACTTGATCACATGGGTAGATGGGGATATAATTGTGGATGTAGACTCTAAACGATCACCCTGGTGCAAATATTAATAATATGGAAATAGGTCTTGATCAGTGACACATGTAAAACCCAGTGGAATTGCTCTTTGGCTGGAGGGAAGGGAGGAGGGGAGGGAAAGAACATGAATCATATAACCATGGAAAATTTTTCTTAATTAATCAATAAAATTTTTTAAATTAAAAAAAAGAAAATAGTTATTAGACCAAACTATGGGTGAAGCTAATCCATGTGGACAGGTAAAGGGATATCAACCCCAAGCCTGGAGAATTGAGTTTGCCTGTCTAAAATGGCTATGTACCATCTTCTTCCCTTGCCAAGGTTGAAAGCATGGCTTCAAATGAAAAGTACTGAGCTTAAAATCAGGACAACCCTGATGTTCATTTTAGCTCAGACCTAGCTATGTCCTAGCTAAGAGACAATGGGCCATCTTTTGGACCTCAGTTTCCTCATCAACAAAATTGAGAGTGTAGTTTGCCTACATGAGATAATATATATCAAATTACTTGGCAAGGCTTAGAGCACTCTGTAAATGTAAATCACAGTCATGGTTTATTATTATTCTTGTAGATATCGTGGTTATTCTAATTTTTCTCATCTGATATTCAATCAAGTTCAAACAGAAATAATACTTAGAGAAGCAACTTGCCACTACTATTCTTTATTTAATGACCCATGAAATATTATATTGGTAGATAAATGCTATTGGATTAAAATATTAGGATGGGGGCAGCTAGGTGGCTCAGTGGATAGAGATCCGGGCCTAGAGACATGATATCTGGGGTTCAAACTGGCTTCAGACATTCCCTAGCTGTGAGACCCTGGGCAAGTCACTTAACCCTGATTGCCTGGCTCTTAACTACTCTTCTGCTTTAGAAGCAATACTAGTATTGATTCTAAGATGAAAGGTAAAGGTTATAAAAATAAAATAAAATATTGGGGCATATATTTGTCTTCGGGACAGCAATGGGATGAGACAGGAATGATAGGTGTGTGTGTGTGTGTGTGTGTGTGTGTGTGTGTGTGTGTGTATCCAGAGAAATATGCCAACATATATATTCCAGTTCCTACATAGTTGTGATTTACTCTGCTAGATTTTTTTACATTTTGAGAGTTTTTTGTCCTGTGTATGTGTGGAAGTTGTGGGTTTTCAGTAAAGTAGCATCTATTCAAAATGTTACTCTAAAATTCTTATGGGTCATCGTTATGTCCAAGTAGTAGAAAACAACCTTATCTTTGACAATGTCTCAATTCTAATTAAATTTATTTCTTTAGTTAATTTTTATATAATATATATTTAATTTAAAAAAATTTTAAATGCTTAGTTTCTGTTAGAATCAATACAAGTGCCAGTTCCAAGGCAAAAGAGCAATAAATAGTCTCTTCCTTTCCCTCTCCTCCTCCTTTCTTCCTCCTCCTCTTCCACCTCCTCCTCCTCCTCTACTTCTACTTCACCCTCCATCTTTCTATACTTGCCTCAGTTATAGGCCTTGTGTTTAATATGGTACCAGTTTTTACTACAATACTTTCCAATTCGGTTTGGATCATTTTTGATTCCCAAAATTGTACATGAAAATTGAGATGGTAATGACCTTATATACATTCTTCCTATCCCTCTGCTCTCAGGATGTCAATAAGTCTCCTGAGGTTTTCATTGACAGATTTAGCCTGTGTTGTTTTATGCTAGATGTATGTTGTCTTTAATGTGTTGTTGTTGCCGCCCTGTCATCCCACTTCCTTAAGGAGTAGCCCTATGCCGGGCTTGGTAGTCTTTTGGCACCTCTTTGGAGGAGT